>NW_016808004.1:5588597-5630493 GCF_001698545.2 Rhinopithecus bieti
AAAAAAAAAAAAAAAAAAAAGCAGATCAGTGATTTAAGGAAACCCTGTTTATGCCTTTATTTTGATGTTCAATTTATGGAAAATACTCCTTTAAATTTAGTCAATATGTTGACTAAATTTTTTTTTGACAACATTAATTTTTACAAACCTTCCACAACTTGTTCAAACCTTTAGCTTATTCTTATCTAAAACAATCCTTTAGCTCTCTAAACTACGCAAAAATTTACATTCCCATGCCTTCTTAGAATCTTTTACCAAATACACATTTCATTCTCCTCACATACCTTGCATGTAAAACTATTTCTTCAGGAGTCTCAATCACATGTTATAATGGTAACTCTTAGCAACTTTTACTTTTAGTGCATAAATTTCCTTTCACAAATCCTTTTTGGTGCATAAATTTCCTTTCACAAATCCTTTCACAATGTACACAAGCCATCTACAACATGTATGGACTTTCTGACTTGTCCTAAATGTCCCTCTGTTTAAACAACAAGTTATTTTACTGGTTGTCCCCAGGCCTTATTTGGAATTTTTTTTTTTTTTTTTTTGAGATAGTCTCATTCACTCTGTCACCCAGGCTAGAGTGCAGTGGTCTGATCTTGGCTCACTGCAACTTCTGTCTCCCAGATTCAAGTGATTTTTCTGCTTCAGTCTCCTGAGTAGCTGGGATTACAGGTACATGCCACCATACCCAGCTAATTTTTATATTTTTCATAAAGACGGGGTTTTGCCGTGTTGGCCAGGCTGGTCTTGAACTCCTGGCCTCAAGTGATCCACCTGCCTTGGCTTCCCAAAGTGCTGAGATTACAGGCATGAGCCATGCGCCTGGCCCTTATTTAGAATCTAATGCTCCAAAGTAGCTGAATAACTTTCAAAAGCCTAAGAAGCAATTTATGACCTTAAAGCATTTAGCAAATCAAATATCTAACCTGCCTAATTTAGACCAAATGTCTTTATTTTGCCAATAATCTTTAAAGCTATTTTTATTTCCCCAAGATTACTAAAGTTATGTGAACTAAGACATTACAGTTTTTACTTTTCTGCCAAAATATTTAAGTGCTTATTTTCTTAAAGCCAATTAATTAGAGCTCTTTTATATAAACATCACACACACAACACATATATAACTACACAGACAAAGTAGTTGTAAGATTTCTCATTTGCCAATTTTTAAGTTGTGTGTGTGTGTGTGTTTTGTCTTGAGACAGAGTCTTGCTCTGTCACCCAGCCTGGAGTGCAATGGCACAATCTTGGCTCACTGCAACCTCTGCCTCCTGGATTCAAGAGATTGTCCTGCCTCAGCCTCCTAAGTAGCTGGGATTACAGGCGTGTACCACCATGCCAGGCTCATTTTTTTGTATTTTTAGTAGAGACGGGGTTCCACCATGTTAGCCAGGCTGGTTTCAAACTCCTGACCTTGTGATCCACCTGCCTCAGCCTCCCAAAGTGCTGGGATTGCAAGCATAACCCCCCATGCCCAGCCAATTTTTAAGTTTTTTAAGTTGGATTACTGACTTTAGAGTGGAGTCCTAGGGTGGAAGAACAGGGTCAGGAAAGCCTGCAATTTCTAGGGCCTAATAAGCAGGCACAGTTGGAAGGGAAAAACAGATCCCATTTTTATACCAGATCCTGGATCCTAAAAGAACAGAGCCTTAGATTTTGAGGGGATCGATCCATTTCCAATTCCTGGGGTTCCATGAGGAAAACAGATTTTTTTCCAAAACGGGTCTCTGGAGCCTCCTGTTTTTCCCAAGGAGTCCCAGGCTGTTAAAGCTTTAATATCCGGTTTTAATTAAGCTGACTTTTAACTACAGTGCTCTTTTTAAAAAGTCCTTTTAAATCTTTTATTATGCAACCTTGCCTAGGCCAAATGCATAATATTTCTGTGCTCAGAGAAAGGAAAATTTAAGATCTTTCATGGAGGGGAAGAGAATCAACAAATGGCAAAGATTACACAGATATCAAACCAGAAAGTACTCATTTCCTAAGGGAATTAAACCCTGAACCTGGGCCTCCACTGCGAAAAGGGAAAGCACGGCCACATGGTATAAGGTCAGGCTCCCAAGGACGTGACTGACCGGTCTTCTGGGCCATCTTGAACAGTGGGTTTATGGGGTCCTAGACACATGCTTTATCCTAAGGTACTCCCTTTCATGACAGAACAATACAGAAAGAGACATAAAGCACACCAGGTTCACTGCGGCTGAAGACCACCCTCAAAATTCTTTTTTGTATTAATCAAAACTTTAGAGAGGAGATAAACAGTGATTTTTTACCATTTATTTAACCAGTTTTCACAAAGAGAGAAAGGCCAGAGTCCGACTGGTAATAAATTCTTACCCTTTTGCTGGCATGCCAGTCCCCTGGGTTCCCTTTCCCTAAGTGACCCTAGTGATCTGCTTGCCACAGTATAGCCCTGGGGGCCAAGCCACATCATAAAGGAAAATCATCTTTTTTTGTTTTATGGAACCACAAGCAAAAGCCTCTCAGTTTTGCAAGTTGCTGCTCAAGGGGTTGCATGGAGTAACCCAATTAACATTTTTCATTCTGGCCAGAGGAAAATATGAATCACAAAACATAGACATTAGCCACTCTGTTTAGCACCCAATATTGAACTGGCAAGGCTTGCCCTCACTTGGACCCTGTCATCTTTAATCCATTTTTAACCAAGAAGAACTTTACTGAGGGGAGACCTCTAACCCAATCCCGTCCTTTACTCAAGTAAAATGTACCCCATTACTTATCTGAAGTCAGCCAGTTGGTGCTGCAGTGTTATTTCCTTTGGATCGGGATTCCTGTGCCTAATATATAAACTGGAAGGAACTCAGTTTTTCAGAAATTAAGAATCCCGGCTGGGCATGGTGGCTCACGCCTGTAATCCCAGCACTTTGGGAGACGGAGGTGGGTGGATCACCTAAGGTCAGGAGTTCAATACCAGCCTGGCCAACATGGTCTCTACTAAAAATACAAAAATTAGCCGGGCATGGTGGTCAGCGCCTGTAATCCCAGCTACTTGGGTGACTGAGGCAGGAGAATCACTTGAACCCAGGAGGTGGAGGTTCCAGTGAGCCAAGATGGTGCCGTTGCACTCTAGCGTGGGTGACAGAGTGAGACTGTCTCAAAAAAAAAAAAAAATTGTAAAAAGGTACCCCTGTAAAGGGCACTCACCAGGGATGGAGGTTGTGGGACTAGAAGTTGCCCTGGTGAGTCGGTGAGTGAGTGGTAAGTGAACGTGAAGGCCTAAGGCAGTACTGTGCACTGTTGCAGACTTCATAAATATGTATACTTCGGCTACACAAATTTATAAAATATATTTTCTTTCTTCAATAACAAATTATGCTTAGCTTACTGTAACATTTTTACTTCAGAAACTTCAAATTTTTTAACTTTCAACTCTTTTTTTTTTTTTTTTTTTTGAGGCGGAGTCTCGCTCTGTCACCCAGGCTAGAGTGTAGTGGCGCAATCTCGGCTCACTGCAACCTCTGCCTCCAGGGTTCAAGTAATTCTCCTGCCTCAGCCTCCTGACTAGGTGGGATTACAGGTGTGCACCACTACGCCCGGCTAAATTTTGTATTTTTAGTAGAGATGGGGTTTCACCATGTTGTCCAGGCTGGTCTTGAACTCCTGAACTTGTGATCTACCCGCCTCAGCCTCCCAAAGTGTTGGGATTACAGGCGTGAGCCAACGCGCCTGACCACTTTCAACTCTTTTGTAATAACACTTAACTTAAAACACAAACACATTGTACAATCGTACACAAGTATTTTTTCTTTATATTCTTATTTTATAAACCTTTTTCTACTAACTTTTTTTTTGTTTACTTCTTAAACATTTTTGTCAAAAACTAAGACACAAACGCACTCATTAGCTGAGACCTACTACACAGGGTCAGGATCTGTGATGTCATTACCTTCCATGTCCAACTCCTGTCCCACTGGAAGGTCTTCAAGGACAGTAACGCCAATGGAGCCATCACCTCCTGTGATGACAATCCCTTCATCTGGAATCCCTTCTGAAGGACCTGCCTGAGGCTGTTTTATCGCTATTTTTTTTTTAATAAGTAGAAGGAGTATGCTCTAAAATAACGATTAAAAAGTAAAATATAGTAAATACATAAACCAGTAATGTTACTGGAAAGGGGTCATGATCCAGATGCCAAGTGAGGATTCTTGGATCTCGGGCAAGAAAGAATTCGAGGTGATTCTGTAGAGTAAAGTGAAATCAAGTTTGTTGGAGAAGCAAAGACATAAAGAATGGCCACTCCGTAGGCAGAGTAGCCCTGAGGGCTGCTAGTTGCCCATTTTTATGGTATTTCTTGATGATATGGTATACAAGGGATGGATTATTCTTGTCTCCCCCTTTAGACCATGTGGGATAACTTCCTGATGTTGCCATGGCATCTGTAATACTGTCATGGCGCTGGTGGGAGTGTAGCAGTGAGGACGAACAGAGGTCATTCTCATGGCCATCTTGCTTTTGGTGAGTTTTGGCCAACTTCTTTACTGCAACCGGTTTTATCAGCAAGGTTTGTATGACCTGTATCTTGTGCTGACCTCGTAATTTATCCTGTGACTTAGAATGTCTGGGAAGGCAGCGCAGTAGGTCTCAGCCTTATTTTACCCAGTCCCTACTCAAGATGGAGTTGTGCTGGTTTAAATGCCTCTGACAGTAACACGGTTGTTTATTAATAGGATCAAGTATTACATTGTGTACATGATCTCATGTGCTGGGCTTTCATCCTACTGGCAGTGCAGTGGGTTTGTGTACACCAGCATCGCCACACACAGAGAGGAATGCGTGTGCAATGATGTCATAGCTGATGTGACCTCACTAGGTGAGGGGATTTTGGGTCCTTTTTTTTTTTTTTTGAGATGGAGTCTCACTCTCTTGCCCAGGCTGGAGTGCAGTGGTGCGATCTCGGTTCACTGTGACCTCCGTTTCCCAGGTTTAAGCGATTCTCCAGCCTCAGTCTCTGAGTAGCTGGGGCTATAGACGCACGCCACCACACCCAGCTAATTTTTGCATTTTCAGTAGAGATGGGGTTTTGCCATGTTGGCCAGGCTGATCTTGAACTCCTGACCTCAGGTGATTCACCCGCCTTGGCCTCCCAAAGTGCTGGGATTACAGGAGTGAGCCACCGCGTCCAATCCCATTATCATCTTATGGGACCACAGTCATAGATGCAGCTCGTTGCTGAGTAAACTGTGATGCAAGGCACATGTACGTGCTTAGTTCTGTTGCTACACAGAGTGTATAGGAAAAAACTGGTTTGTCCCTCCCATCCCCGATTCCAGCTTCAGTTCCACCAGTCCTAGGGGTGTGCACTGAACTGGCTTTTTAGGATACTCTCCCGCTCCCACCGCCGCCACAGACACATATTTTAAACACACACACATCTTTGGGGAAATGATTAAAAACAAAATCTGTCAACCCAGAAAACCTCTCCACAAAGGTAACAGGAAGTTAGTTTTGCTACAACTAGACTGCAGTGTGCATCACAGACAGTCGGCTAAGGAGATTGCAAAGAAAAAGAGCTTTCATAGCCTGGCAGATACCACCCACTCCATACATGCTAACTTCCCAAACGTCTCCTGTCTTTTGACAAGAAGTTTACCTCCTGGAGCAAGCACCTGGGCCTCACACTCCTGAGGCTGGGGGAGATCCGGCACCACCTCCTGACTGTTTCCACGGCGGAGAGAAGGAGCCCGGGGATGCAAAATGGGTCAGAGGATCCCAGACTGAGGAGGACTCAGGGAGGTTTCCCACTCCTATGATTTCATCCCCAACCAATCAGCGATCTCCACACTTTGGCCCACTCCAAAACCCTTGAAAGCCCTCCCCCAATTCCTCAGCGAGATTGAGTGACAACCCCATCTCCAGGGTAGCTGGCCTCGGGTCATAAACTGTTTCTTTACTGCGTTAATAATAATACAATAAAATAAGTTTACATGCACCTGAAGGAGACAGAGATAGCATTTACAATTTCAGCTTTATTAAAGGAAGTACGAAGTGGAGAGGGGTGCCTTGTTCCCTTTCTTTGCAGCAGAAAAAATTCAAATGTTTTTCTCTATAGATTTGTATTTATCCTAACAACACACACACAAGCTCATATACACACATATGTACATATACCCCATTCACACACACACATATACACAATATATGCACACTCATGAACACACACACACGTATGCATGCCAGTTTGGGCCATAATCCCAAAAGACATAGTCCCAAATTCCATAATCCTGAATGCTGAAATCCTGAAAGATCAAAATCCCTGGAGTATAGAATCTTGAATATCAAAATTTCAAAAGATAAACATCCCCAAAACATAATTCTGGGAAAAATAATTTTAGAATTCTCTAAAACATGTTTATTTACATTTTTAAAAGGGGGATTTATCTGAGCAATAAATACATGTGCCTGTTTACACCAAGAGCAGATCTTTCCCCTGATCTACTCAAACTCACACACTAGTCTTCCCTGGAAACGCCCTCACAGACACCCCAAAATAATGCTTACCAGGTTTCTCAAGTCTCCAGCAGAGCCAGGTATGTCGACTTGGCACCCAAACACATCTCCTTAAACCACACTGAATTTCCAAACAAAGATAACAAGGTAATAGTTCCACTCAACATGCAGCTAACATGATGCAGTCATCCTGCCTACAGCTGGAAATGCACTAATCCTTGTCCTAGAGTCTGATTGTCAGGATTTCAACATCTGGAGTTTTCATCTTTCAGGATTTCAACACTTGAGATCATGGCATCCGGGATTGTGTCATGGGAGGTGATGATTGTCACCAATACATACCCACAACTATACATACGCACGTATATACGCCTGCCACACACAATGCGCACCTGCCACACGCAATGTGCATCTGCCACACACAATGCGCACACACTCATCCATACAGCGCCCCCTCATACATTCACACATGGATGTGTGTGTTCAGGCCCTTGTCCACATCCCACCAGCAGAGCCAGGGTGTGAGCTGAGTTCTTCACATGCCTTTGGCACTGGGCATTGCACCATGGAGGCTGTCTCTCCTCAGTGGAGGGGAGGAGGATGGTAATGAGGCGCTTTATCTGTATTAATGCGGGGGACCCTCACGCAGCCCACAAGCACTAGCACAGCCTCATTTTACAGATGGAGCAACAGGGCCCAAAGGAACTCAGCTAGCTTTGCTTTACTGTCTGTAGGCAGGCACGCATTCCACTGTGTGTGTGCACCAGGGCATATTTCACCAGTCCCACTCTCTGCTGTGCAAGATTCTGGCACTTACACCTGTAATCCCAGCACTTTGGGAGGCTAAGGTGGGCCGATCACTTGAGTTCAGGAGTTTGAGACCAGTCTGGTCAACATGGTGAAACCCTGTCTCTACTAAAAAATACAAAAAATTAGCCAGTGTGATGGTACACACCTGTAATCCCAGCTACTTAGAAGGCTGAAGCACAAGAACCACTTGAACCCAGGCAGCAGAGGCTGCAGTGAGCTGAGATCAAGCCACTGCACTCCAGTCTGGGTGAGGGTGACAGAGTGAACCCTGTCTCAAAACAAAAAATAAAACTAAAAAATAAAAAAAGAGAAAGATCCCGACACAGAAGGGATATCCTGAGGCCCCCAGTCCTCCTGGCCCTCTGAGCAGGCCGGAGCAAAGAGCACCAGGCCTGGAGGCAGGGTGGGTTTGCATCTGGTTCTGCTCCAGCTCCAGGCGTGGTCTTGCACAAGCCTTCTTTCTTGGGCCTATGGCATGTGAGGCTGGGCTCCAAGGGCTGCTGGCTCAGATGCCCCTGAACTGGATAGCCGTCAGCACCCAAACAGCGGGCCACCCAGCGTTGCCCTCAGTGGCTCAGGAGGCCAAGAAATGTTCCTGTCACAACTGAGGGAAGCCACTGGCCTTAGGAGCATGGAGGGCCTCTGCTTCCTGAGGATAGTTTGTTCTTGGCCCTCCCTTGTCCTGGTCCCTCTCTCCTTTTAGTTATTAATTCTGGCTCAGAGTTTATATTATCATAAACCAGTGTAAACACAAGGCACAGCTGCGCCATGTGGTAATCTGTGGTTACCTTCCCTCTCCTATGTAGCATTTTCTTTTCTCTGGGGTTAATAATCATATGATGATGATTATTTTTCCTTGCACGTCACCTCTGTGTTCCGAGAGACTCTGGATCTGTGCCTGGAATTCGGTAGATGCACAGCAAAGGTGTGTGGCAAAGAGGAGCGAGTGCTGGTGTCGGAGCCGAGCTGGGGCACGCAGGTGACTGGATGCTGCTCTCTGTGCATCTCCAAATGCATCTTCTCCACAACAGTCTGTGAGACACTCTCCTCATCCCTTTTTTGTTTTGCAGAGGAAGAAACTGAGGCACAGGGGGGACCAAGGTCACACAGTGAGTGCCTGGCAGAGCGGGTGGTACTGGGTGTGGTCCTGCCTCAGTCTCCCAAGTAGCTGGAACTACAAGCACGTGTCACCGTACTGGGCTAGTTTTTGTATTTTTGTAGAGACGAGGTTTCGCCCTTGCCCAGGCTGGTCGTGAACTCCTGGGCTCAAGTTATCTGCCCATCTTGGCTTCCCAAAGCACTGGGATTACAGGCGTGAGCCACCGCACCCAGCCTTGTTCCATTCTTTTTAACAGGTCTACAATAGTCTGTGAAATAGGGCAACGTGACTCGTTTAGCTAATTTGTTATTGATGCTCATTTAGGTTGGACAAATTCTTTCAAAGATAGCTCAGCCCAAACTCATTAGCAATTAGAGAAATGCAAGTCAAAATAACAAGGAGGTGTCATTTTACAGCCATCCTATGGACAAACATTAGAAAGGTGGGTAATGCAGAAAGTGGAAGGGTGTGGAGCCAGTGGGACCCATATGTCCTGAGGGCGAGTGTGGACAGCGCAGCCGTCCTACAGAGGGAGCTGGCAAGCCATGGCCAATTAAGTCTGAGCCAGCCACCACTGCCCTGGAGACGTACCCAGGAGAGAAACAAATTCACATCCTAGTCTTCCAGGAGGCACGTGTGAGCATGTCACTGCTGCATTGTTTAGCGGGGAATTGGGGACAATGTGAGTGTTGGTCCACAGGGGACTGAGCTCTTGAGATGTGGTTCATCTGAAATGAGATGTGCTGTGAGTGTAAAATACACACTGGATTTCAGGGACTTAGTATGAAAAAAAGAATGCATGATATCCCATCATAATTATATATTTTACGTATTTATTATATGCCTATATATTTATATTGGTTATGGGTTCAAATGATAATATTTTGGTTATATTGAGTCAGATAAAGTATATTATTTATAAGATATAAGTATGTAAATTAACTACAATTAATATAAATTAATTGCACTCATTTCGTTTTACTTTTAAAAATGTGGCTACTGCATACTTTAAAGTCGCAGATGTGGCTGGGATTCCGCTTTCCTGGACAGCACTGCCTGAGAACTCTGCCCCATAAGGAGTCCGGTGAGACTGATCATAGGATCCGTGGGTGGAGCTTCGACAGGCAGGGAGCAGAGACCCAGCCAGAGGCTGGGCAGGTCTGGGCCCTCCTTCCCCAGGGAAACCGCTAGGAACAGCCTGAAATAGCTACTGGGCACTCTGGAAGGCACTCTGTGTGGGCAGGGGATGGACCCTGCTATGGAGAAGAATACACCAGCGGGAGGGGGAGGACCTGCAGTGTTGAATCCTGAGCGCACCCATGGGGAATGGCCCCGAGAAGGGGGAAGGACTTGGAAGAGGTGCAGGAACTGGCGTTGGGATGTCTGGGGGAAGAAGGTTCTAGAGAAAGAACAGCTAAGCCATGCATGGCAGCGGAGGAGCAATGAGAGGAATCCAGAGAATGGGGTCAGGTTCGGCCAGAGTATTGAGGGCCTCACACACCTCCTTAGGGACCTCGGCCTCTGGGAGCCGGAGCCCTGGGACCTGCTGCACTGTCCAAGATTCCTTCTGGCTGCAGTGTGGGAAACCAGGGAAGGTGGGAGGCCCCTGCCATGGCCCAGGCAACAGACAAAGGTAGCCGGGGCCTGGCTTTGAATGGGCTTTGCGGATGCTCCACCTGGCACCCCCTTCAAGGAAGGTTTGTTGCCCTGCTGTTGGCAGGCTTCCCCTGGAGGCCAGGGCTGGTCCTGGCTCAGGACCCATCCAGAGCTCCCTGAGGGGCCACAACCCTGTTCATTCTTCCTCAGCCCCTCCCACCTCCTCCCCAGCCCTTCTGCCAGCTCCCTGCCCACCCAGCTCCATCCCAAAGAGGGCTTCCTAACCCCCTCTTCCAAGTGCCCAGGGGGCGGATGGTGGCAGAAAAGGAGGTGGAGTGCCTGGGAAGGAGGGTCAGGATGATGACGAGACTTAGTCCTGAGCTGCCATCAGCTGAGCTGCCTGGGGGCCTCTCCTCCCGCCTGCCTCCCAGCTGGTGATGAGGTGCCCTCAGCTCCTTCTTCCACTTGTATTTATCACAGAGGCTTGATGGCCCCAAGGCTGGCATCATGTGTACAGCAAGGGCTGGGGACTGTGTCTGCCTGAGAGGAGGGCCAGGCGTAGCTGGGTTTCTCAGCAGGTGTGTAACACTCTTCAGCAGGCTGGGTTCTGTTTTGTTGTGTTAAAGGGTAAAGCCCCATGCAAAAGGCCCCAGTTCCTCTGGTCTCAGCATTTGGCCCTTGCAGCAGGCAGCAATTTGGGTGGGCTGCTTCTTGGAGGGTCGCCAGGAGGTGTCCCTCCCCTCAGTGCGCCTGGGAATCACAGTGACAGCGTCGGTCCTCTGCCCTTCAACCCCAACCCCCATTGCCAGAGGGCAGAAAGCCCAGGCTGTGCCCAGGTGTTTTCTTTTTTTCTTTTTTCTGGCATTTGTGATCCTTGTTTTCTGACCCAGTAACAGGGGATGACTCATTCCTTTCTGGGTTTGCTTAGTGTACAGAAATGCAAACAAATGGGGCGTCCTACCCCTTTTTCTGTGTCCTCCCTCCCTGGGAAGGAGCCTGCACTTCCTTCCTCTCCCTCGCTTCATCTTCCAAGGGTTGCAAACTGATGCCCCGTGGGCCAAATGTGGCAAGAGGGCTGTGTAGTATTAAATTTGTAAGAATTCATTGTTAACACTTAAAAATTGGAATGTTTGGCCAGGCGGGGTGGCTCATGCCTGTTATCCCAGCACTTTGGGAGGCTGAGGCAGGCAGATCACTTGAGATTAAGAGTTCGAGATCAGCCTGGCCAACATGGTGAAACCCTGTCTCTATTAAAAATACAGAAATTAGCCAGGCATGGTCGTGGGCGCCTGTGATCCCAGCTACTCAGGAGGTTGAAGCAGGAGAATCACTTGAACTCAGGAGGCGGAGGTTGCAGTGAGTGGAGATCGCACCACTGCACTCCAACCTGGGGGACAGAGTGAGACTCTGTCTAAAACAATAATAATAATAATAAATGGGAATGTTTGCCTTGGGCAATCCCATCTTGGGGTCAGAAACCTGGAAATGGGATCTCCTGGGACAGACCCAGGCATGGTTTCCAAGGAACATATGGGCGTGGCATAGCATGGTGGGTCAGGACTCCGATCCCGGAGTTTGAATCCCGGCTACAGCAATGACTAGCTGTGCATCTTGGGCAAGCGATGTGATCTCTCTGTGCCTCCATCTCCTCACTTGTGACTTGGAACTGTTGTTAGAATGGCCTCTTAGAGTTCTGAAGATCAGATGAAACAACGCCTGCCCCGAGTGTAGCGCAATTGCCGCTGCATGAACCTCACCCGCAGGCGTGCCAAGGCCGCTCTGAGCATGCAGCACTGCCTTTTCTGCTCGGCCCCTGTGGCACCTGCGTCTCTGATCCCAGGCCTAAGTGTCTCCTAGGCCTATCTCTGTCCATCCATCACCACTGCCTGGTTTCGAGGTGGCACTGACCCCAGGAGGGGGCTGGATAGAGGGCAGGCTGGCCCTCCGGCAGCAGCCATGTGTATTCAGTCCTGGCACTCGGGCTCTGGTCCAGCACCTGTTCTTGCCTGCTGTGGGTGCCTAACTGCCCTTTGCTTGAGAAATCCAGTATTTTAGGATTTAGGCTAAGAAAAGCATCAGAATTGGAGGCAAAGCTTTAAACGTAAAGAAGTTTGCTGTGGTGTTACTTGCAAGTGCAGGAAACCAGAAACCAGCGAAACAAGCATGAGGATGACCATGACGAGGGTGATGGTGGTGACGCCGGTAGCATGCCAGCATGCACCGTCAGCTCCCCTCTCCAGGAGCCAGCCCAGGTGCTCTGGTGTAGGACCTTTTGAGTCCTCACAACAACCCTAGGAGGCAGCTCTGTGTCACAGATGAGGAAGTCGAGGCACAGAGGGTGAGTTGCCTGCCTGAGAACCTCAATCCCCAACCACCCTGCCCCACACCTCTCTGAATGTGGCCGGATTCCAAGAACCCACATGGATCCACGAGGCGGTCTATGCAGCTGTAGAGAGTGCTTATGAGGAGGGGAAGGTGCCCAATGTGATGTGGAGGTTATATTTTATGCTCCTTTTATTCTACTGAAATTTTCAAATGTACATAGAAGTAGAGGGACTGTATAATGCTTGTACCCAGCATCTGGCCCCTAAAGTCATCATCCTCGGCCAGTACTGTTTTGCCCGCACCCACCCATGTTCAAGCATTCCAGTCCATGAACATGGTGTGTCTCTCTATTTAGGCCCTTAGAAATCACTCTCAGTAATACCTTGCAGTTTTCAGTGAATAGTTCTTACTCTGTTGTTAAATTTATGCCTTATAATTTTTTGTGTTTTTGATTCCACCTAAGGGCTACAAGTTTTAAGTTCCATTTACCAATGGGTCATTTCCAGTTTACAAAAATACATTTCTTTGTAGATAGATCTTATATTTTATGATCTTTCTAAATTTATTAACTGGTTTCACTAATTTCTGACCCTTTTCTAATATAAGCATTTATTTATTTTGAGACAGAATCTTGCTCTGTTGCCCACGCTGGAGTTCAGTGTCATGATCTCAGTTCACTGCAGCCTCTGCCTCCTGGTTTCAAGTGATTCTCCTGCCTTAGCCTCCTGAGTAGCTGGGATTGCAGGCACGTGCCACCACACCTGGCTAATTTTTGTATTTTTAGTAGAGATGGGGTTTTACCATGTTGGTCAGGCTGGTCTCGAACTCCTGAACTCTTTGGCCTCCCAAAGTGCTGGGATTACAGGCGTGAGCCACCGCACCTGGCCCCCAACAAAAATTGTTAACAGTTTTACCTTCCATAGCCGATTATGTTCCAAAGAGATTCAAAATGAGAAAAAGGTTTTCATATGAATGATGCATTTTCCATTTCCCAAACTCTTCATTCTCTCCTGTAGTTCCAGGCTTTTCATCTAGTATCATTCACCTTTGGTGTGAAGAACTCCCATCAACATTTCCAGTACTGCAGGTCTGCCACTGGCAAAATCTCTAGCTTTGGTTTGTTTGGAAAAGTCTCTATTTTGTCTTCTGTGGTTGCAGGATATAGATTGGTAGATCCCCTGCTTTTTCTTGCAGGTGCTGTTTCATTGTCTCCTGGCCTGCAGAGTTTTTGAGGACGTGGCCATTCTTGCTTGTGTTTCCCTTTACCCTGCATTCTCAGCCATTTCATTAGGATGTGCCTTTGCTAGTTGTCTCGGGCTGGCTTCCCTGGAGGCAGATGGAGGAGTGGAGTCTGGGGCACTAGGTGTTTCAAACTTGTGACAGGAGGAGGCAGAAGCAGGCTTGGCAGTGGAGTTCAACCTCAGTCAGGCCTGCCCACCTCTGCCCATCTGGTGGGGGCTCCAGAGCAAGGCCTTCCATCAGCGTGTTCTGTGCTGAGCTGAAATGGCCAGATCTTTACATTCCCTGCCTGCGCAGTCATCTGATGCAGGCTGCCTGGGAAGGTGTGGCCTTTGGCCAGTGGCTCTCTCTGCAGATGAGGGACGGGGAGGAGCTGGTGGCTGAGGGCGTTCTGCAGCCTGTGCTCCCCACAGCCTCTAGGCAAGTCCTTCCGGGGGGGATGCTGAGCGGCAAAGCTTCCTGCTTCTCAGGCAGGGGTCCTTGAGCTCCCTGGAACTCTGCATCTATGATTTTCATCAAATTTAGAAGATTGTCTTCTAATATGTTTCTTGTCTCCTTCCTGGTACCCTAATGATACATGTATTGTTTGATAGTATCTCACAGATAACATTTCCAGTTCTGTTCATTTTATTTCAGCATTTTTCTCCCAGTGCTTCAGTTCAGTTTCTGTTGCATTGTTTTCAGGTTCATTGACCTTTCCTTTGTCAGTGTGTGATATGCTGTTAATCTCAGTCAGTACGTTTCTCGTTGTAGGTATTGTATGTTTCACCTCTAGAAATTCCATTAGGTTCTTGATTAAATTTTCCATATTTCTCCTCATTATGTTCATGTTTTTCTTTAAATTCTTGAGCATATTGAGCATATGTATAATAGCTTCTTATTTTATTATTATTATTATTATTTTTTTTTTTTTGAGACGGAGTCTCGCTCTGTTGCCCAGGCTGGAGTGCAGTGGCACAATCTTGGCTCACTGCAAGCTCCTTCTCCCAGGTTCGTGCCATTCTCCTGCCTCAGCCTTCCGCGGAGGTGGGACTACAGGTGCCCGCCAACACGCCTGGCTAATTTTTTGTATTTTTTTAGTAGAGACGGGGTTTCACTGTGTTAGCCAGGATGGTCTTGATCTCCTGACCTTGTGATCCACCTGCCTCGGCCTACCAAGGTGCTGGGATTACAGGCCTGAGCCACCGCACCCAGCTATTATTAGTTTTTGAGACAAGGTATTACTCTGTCACCCAGCTTGGAATGTAGTGGCATGATCATGGCTCACTGCAGCCTCAATCTCCTGGGCTCAAGCAATCCTCCCACCTCAGATCCCCAAGGAGCTGGGACTACAACCACATGCCACCACTCCTGGCTAAATTTTTTAATTTTTTTTCTTTTTTTTTTTTTGAGATGGAGTCTCGCTCTATCGCCAGGCTGGAGTGCAGTGGTGAGATCTCGGCTCACTGCAACCTCCACCTCCTGGGTTCAAGCAATTCTCCTGCCTCAGCCTCCTGAGTAGTTGGGATTACAGGCACACGCCACCATGCCCAGCTAATTTTTGTATTTTTAGTAGAGATGGGGTTTCACCGTGTTGGCCAGGATGGTCTCAGTCTCTTGACCTCATGATCCACCTGCATCAGCCTTTTAAAGTGCTGGGATTACAGGTGTGAGCCACTGCATCTGGCCAAGTTTTAAATTTTTTTTGTAGAGATAGAGTCTTGCTCTGTTGCCCAGGCTGTTCTCAATTAGCCTCAAGTGATCCTCCTGTTTCAGCCCTCCAAAGTGCTGGGATTACAGGTCTGAGCCATTGCACTTGGCCAACAGCTGTTCCAAGTCCTTGTTTCCTAATTCCATCATTTGTGCATTCCTGAGTCTGTTTCTATGGACTGGTTTTTCTCCTGGTAGTGGCACACACTTTCCTACTCCTTTGGACGTCTGGTTATTTTTGAATGGCCATCGTGGTGAGTGCTACATGCCCTTGTTTTTCTTTACACATGGCTGGGCTTGATTCTGGCAGGCATTACATTTCTTGTGAATCAGGTTGGCCCTTTCAAGGCTCTTTTTTTGTCTCCAATACAATGGGTTGAGAGTGGCCTTTCCTCTCTGGCTTGTCTCCTAACCCTGCATGATCCATGGGAAGTTTTCAGCTTAAGTTCCTAGCAGTTCTTTGTCCAGCTTGGCAGAATTTGCCCTATGCACACACAGCTTAGCATTCAGCAACAGACCCAGGCGGACCCCTGTACAGAATGGGCAGCTCCATGTCTGCCCGTTCTGTGTCTTCTGTTCTCTGTCCTGTCTTCACCTTCCCTGGTGCCAGTCCTTGCTGTGCTTGGGCTCCTAGCACCTGCACTGAGGCAGAGAGCTGGGGCAGCCATTGGACCATTCTGTTTGCTTCCCTTCTTTCAGGGATCACAGTCCAGAGACTGTGCCTGTTGTCCAATGTCTAAAAACAATTGTTTCAAATAATTTGTACAGTTTCTAGGTGTTTACAGCAGGAGGGCAAGTCTAGTACAGATATTCTCACATGGCTGGAGGTGGAAGCCCTTTAAATATATAAGTTTTTAAAATCATCCTAAGGAAAAATCCATGTTTTCTATTTTATTAAGAGTTTTAAAATTGAGAATGTATGCTGAATTTCTCAAAATCTCTTTTTGCTATCTATTGAAATGATCATGTTTTTTTCAATCTGTTAATATGATGTTTTACATCATTAAGATTTCCTAAAATTTGAACATTTTACTCCCAATTGTAAGGCATTTCATATACATTTATTTATTTATTTATTTATTTATTTGAGACAAAGTCTTGCTATGTCACTCAGGCTGGAGTGCAGTGGTGCAATCTCGGCTCACTGCAACCTCTGCCTCCCAGGTTCAAGTGATTCTCCTGTCTCAGCCTCTGGAATAGCTGGGATTACAGGTACGCGCCACCACGCCTGGCTAATTTTTATATTTTTAGAAGAGATGGGGTTTTCCCTTGTTGGCCAGGCTGGTCTTAAACTCCTGACCTCAGGTGATCTGCCTCTCTTGGCCTCCCAAAATGCTGGGATTATAGGTGTGAACCCCTGTGCCCAGTCTATATTGCTGTATTTTTTTTTGTCTACACCATAATCCTTAAAGTGGAGTCATTTTAAGGATGAGATGGGATGTTGTTTTTCTTCATTTAGAGACAAGAAAGTGGCCCAGGAAGGGCCTGCAATGAGGTGGTGGCCGGGACACGCAGATAGGTGTCACGGGCAGCCCGCCTTTAGAGCTGCACTCTCCCTCCTGGGCCCCTAGGACAGCTTCCACAGCCAACCTTAGGAATCTGGGGTCCTAGAAGGCTCTGCCAGTTCCTGCCCCAGAAGGCTTCCGTTTGGGGACAGCCCTGACTCCTGGCAGATCAATCCCTCATTCACATGGGGTTGGGTGACCTTTTCTTTGGAGCTTGTTCAAGACCCAGAGAAGGAAGCCTTCTCAGTTCAGTGGTCACCTCCAGGCTGAAACAGGGTTCAAGGACCTCTTCAGTTAGGAAGGGAGATAATGAAAACCACATTTGCAGGTTTTCTAGCCACTTTTGGCTCAGTAATGCATGTTGAGAAGACATCCAGGTGACTGGGAAGACTGGGATTGTGAAGTCACGGCTGGTGCACTTGGGCAGACAACCTCGTCCTTCTAAACCCTGGTCTCTCCATTTGTAAAATGGGAATAATTACCCCAATCTTACGTGGGCAACTGTGATGGCGGCATGAGCCCACACATGTGGTAACTCCAGAATCCTGCTTAGATAAGAGGCATTTGCCATCTACAGAACAAGGACACCAGATCTTGATCTCTGCCCTCTGCCTGGGCCTCCTCTTCCCTTCCGGATCCCCAGTGGCTGATGAGCAGAAGCTGACATGCACCGATGTGTCGGTTGCCTCTGTTAAGAGTGCTGACTCAGTTGAGTGCAGACGTAGCAAGCCCATGGGGTCAACAGGGAGCCGATGCCTGTCTGGCTCACTGGTCATGGCAGCGCTCCTGGGTGCTGAGGGACAGAATAGTGCTCAGCTCTGCAGTTGTACAGGCAGTGGCTTGTCCTCAAGAGCTGCTGCCCCTGGCTTGCTTCAGGGACAACAGAGGACTCCACTGCAAATATGTAAGTGGCCAGGTCTTAGGCCTCACGGAGGGAGCAGCGGCTTTTCTGTGGTGGAAGCTATGGGTTCCCAGAATCATGAGTCTCATGAGTCTTGGCTGTGGGGGAAGAAGGAGGCCATCCTTCTGCCATGGAGACTGGGCTGTCTCAGACGGGAGGCTTCCCTGGAGCGGAGCTCCTAGCTGGCCTCCAGAATTGCTCAGGAAATGTATCAGCGAAAGACTTTTTACTGCAGTAAAATACACAAAACATAACATTTACCGTCTTAACCATTTAAAATACATAATTCAGTGGCATTAAATACATTCACATTGTTGTGCAGCCACACCACTGTCCAGTCACAGAAGTCTTTTCATCTTGCAAACCCCGTGTCCATTAAACAACAGCTCCCCATTCCTCCTCCCCAGCCCCTGATACCTACCATTTGCTTTCTATCTCTCTGAATTTGACTACTCTGTGTACTTCATACAAGTGGAATCATATAATATCTGTCCTTTTGTATCTGGCTTAAGTTTCATCCATGCTGTAGCATGTGTCAGAATTTCATTCCCTTTGAAGTCTGAATCATATTCCATTGCATGGACAGGCGCATTTTGTTGATCCGTTCATCCGTCGGTGGAGGCTTGGTGGCTTCTCCCTTTTGACTGCTGTAAATAGTGCAGCTATGAATACTGGTGTACAAATCTGTTTGAGTCTCTGCTTTCAATTCTTTTGGGAATACACCCAAAGTGGAATTGCTGGAACATATGGTAATACTAATTTAAGTTTTTGAGGAACCGCCAAACTAGTTTCCACAGTGGCCGCAGCATTTTACATTCCTACTGGCAGTGCACAAGGGTTCCAATTTCTCCACATCCTCACCAACACATATTTTTTAAAAATTTTATGTGCACATTAAAAGGCCAGACAGTTCAAATGGATATACACTGAGAAGTAAACCACCTTCCCACCCCTGTCTGTATCTATCAGTGTCTTGTTTCTTGTGTGTTATTCTAGAAGGTTCTGTGCATACAAAAGCTCATTTGCACGTATATCTCCTACCTTTTTACACAAATGGTAGTTTCCTGTACAGACACCTCCTCATCCTGTTTACCAGACTTAACAGCTTATTCTGGAGTGAGTTCCACAGCTCTACCCATCAGCCTTGTCTGTTTTAGTTCCTGCAGGGTATGCATGGCACAGCTATGGCATCATTTGTGGATGGGCACTAAGCTTGTTTCCAGACATTGCTGGCATGTTTTGGTGATGACTTTGTGTGCCCGTGGGAGTCTGTCTGTAGGATGCTTTTACAGAAACACCTGCTGGGCAAAGGGTATGGGTGTTTAAAATGTATCCTGTTGTCAAATTGTCCCCCAGAGGTTTTGGCAATTCGTACTGCACCCATGGCGTCTGAGAGGGCCTGTCTCTCACCCCCAGCCCAGCCTCTGCCATTTCAGCCCCTGCCCTTTCAGCTCCTCTATCTCAGGGCAGATAGCAGGGCCTAAATGATCAAGACCATGCCCATTTCCCCAGCTTGGGGGCAATCCTAAGCCCCCCTGGGACCCCTGTGCCAGCCCCATGCTGAGAAGAGGCAACAAATATTGTCAAATGAACTGGCAGTGACGTTTGAAGCTATGGAGGAAAATGGCTTCTGGGGGCCAGGTCAGCTGCAGGCTTTAAATACAAGGGAATGGAGGCTTCACATCTCAGCAGAACAAATCAGGCTTTCTGGGAACAGTCAACCCCGGGGCCCCAGGACAGATGGGGGTAACTCACACCCACTCCCCGACCAAAAGTGACAGTGAATTGGCCAGGTTATGCAGGCAGCAAAGCCAGGAGAGAAGCGGTTCAAGGCTTAGGGACCAGACTCCTGCTTTCAGAGTGAACGATGGCTCAGCCTGATCTGGCTATCTGTGCTGCAGGCAGCAAGCATCTGATCAATAGGTCACTTCATGGCTAATTAATTACATTCCTTTTTCTCTGACCTTTGGTCTTCCTAGCCATGTGGGGCCATCTGAACAAACATCAGGGGTTGATCAGGACACATACTGTGGGTTCAGCAGCCATCAGCATTGCAGAGATGGGCTCCTTGTTAGCTCCAGTGGTCTCACGCCGAAGTCCCTGTCCAGTCCCCTGATGCTGGTGAGGCTGGCGACCTCCCAAGAGAACATCTTTAAGGTCCTGTCTGGCCCAGAGAATCTATTATGCTAAGGAACCAATGAGACCATTTAGACACCCCTTTATTTTAACACATTTTAAATGTCAAACACTTAGCATTTTATAAATCAGTACATGCGTGCAAAAATTCCAAAAAGCTGATAATTACACAGGTAGCCCCTGCCCCAGCCTCTGTCCAGGCCCGTTCCTCAGAGGCAGCTGAGTGAAATGTTCAACTGGGTTTGTTGTTGTTGTTGTTGTTTGGTTAACCATGTTTCTAGACAACAGGTTTATGTTGCTGTGTCTTGGTTTGTTGATCTCGGGTATTACAGGTTGGTTGGCTGAAGATTTCTTTCTTTACACCCCTCTCCTCCTCCACCCTCCCCAAAGAGTTAATTTTTTTTAAGAGTTATATGGTGCTTAGATATTATGGCTATGTAAATATTCATTGCAGACCCAAGTGGTGCACTTCCATTTGTTTACCCCCCCGTTTTTTTTTTTTTTTTTTTGAGACAAGCTCTCACTCTGTCACCCAGGCTGGATTGCAGTGGTGCAATCATGGCTCACTGCAGCCTTGACTTCCTGGGCTCAAGCGATTCTCCCACCTTAGCCTCCCAAGTTGCTGGCACTATGGGTGTGCACCACCATGCTCAGCTGATTTTTGTATTTTTTGTAGAGACCTGGTTTCCCCACATTGCCCAGGCTGGTCTCAAATTCCTGAGCTCAAATGATCTGCCCACTTTGGCCTCCCAAACTGCCGGGATTACAGGTGTGAGCCACTGTGCCTGACCCTACCCCGTATTTTTTTTTATTATAGTCATAATTTGCCTCATGTTTTCACTGCAGAATTCTCTCTATTTACATGCTTAAATTCCTTTCCCATTTTCTTTCATTTCATCAATAACCCGTCTAGCCTGTAACTGTTTTTGTTTTTGCTTTTGTATTGAACTCCTTCTTGGAGTTCTTTCTCTTTCTCCCACCCGGAGTGGGTGCTCTCTGGCCCACAGTGAGTTGGTCAGCCTGGGACTTCCCAAGACTGTCCTAGTAGGACCCACTGTTTCCTGGTCCATGTCTTCCTTTTCCTTGGTTTACTACCTTGTTCTGCTTGAGCACATCCTCAAGGAACCTCTTAAGAAGCACATGAATGGTAGACGTGGCAGTTTTGAAACATGGCTGCACATTTGTTGGTTCTGTCATTGAGAGGTGGGTCTGTGTCCTTCCTCTTGAGTCTGAAACTTGTGACTGCTTCAACTAATAAAGTACCGTAGAAGTAACATTAAGAGACTTCTGAGGGTGGGTCATGCAAGGCCATGCTGCTTCTGCCTTTCTTGCTGGAACACTTACTCTTGGACCTGTGTATCTGCCATATTGGAGGGCCACACAGGGACCCAGTTGAGCTCACCAGGTTAAAGAGCCATGGGGTGGCAGTTAAGCCCACCATGTTGGAAAGCCAGGGGGTTCCAGCTGAGCTCACCGTGGTGGAGAGACTTTGGAGTTCCAGTTAAGCTTGTAATATTGGAGAGGCCATGGGGTCCCAGTTGAAACACCATAATGGAGAGGCCATGGGGTCCCAGCTGAGCCTGCATTGTTGAAGAGGCCGTGGAGTCCCAGTTGACCCTGCCATGTTAGAGAGGCCATGGGGTCCCAGTTGAGCCAGCCATGCAGGAGAACCATAGAGTTCTAGTTGAACCTGCCATATTAGAGAGGTCATAGTGTCCCAGCTGGGTCCAGCCTTCTAGCTATCCTCCCAACTTACCAGGCCTGTGAGGGATGCTAGGCCTGAAAGCCACCGAGGACCACCGTCAATGCCATATAGAACAGATAGATCACCAGGATGAGCCATATCAGGGTTCCTGGCTCACAAAATCATAAGATGTGATAAAAGGGTTGCTGCTAAGTTTGGGTGTAGTTTGTTACACAGCAATAGACAACTGGAACAAAATGTTTTCTAATTTTTGCATGTCTAAAAATGACTTTGCTATGCTCTCTTTCTTGAATGGTAAGACTGGGAATAAGAATATAGTTGGAAAACGAATTTCCCACAGAATTTTAAAGGTTTTGCTCCTTTAATCTCCAGGATGTGTTAGCTTTTTTTTTTTTTTTTTTTTTTTTTTAATAGAGTCAGGATCTTGCTTTTTCACCCAGGTGCCGGAGTGCAGTGGTGTGATCACAGCTCACTGCAGCCTCAAACTCCTGGGCTCAGGGGATGCTCCTACCTTAGCCTCCCAGGTAGCTGGGACTACAGGCACATGTGCCACTGTTCCTGGCTAGTTTTGTTTTTCTTTTTAGAGTTGGAGTTTTTGTCATCTTGCCCAGGCTGGTCTTGAACTCCTGGGCTCAACCATTTCTCCTGCCTCTGCCTTCCAAAGTGCTGGGAGTGTTAGCTTTTGAGCACCTGAGGCCACTCCAGTTCTCACCACTTAATTTAATTTGTTAATTAAATTAACTTTATTTTGACAAGGTCTAGGTCTGTTGTTCAGGCTGGAGTGCAGTGGCACGATCATAGTGCACTATAGTCTCAAAGTCCTGGGCTTAAGTGATCCTCCTGCCTCAGCCTCCTGAGAAGCTGGGATTGCAGACATGTGACACCACAGCTGGTTAATTTTTAATTTTTTGGTTGAGATGGGGCCTCACTATATTGCCCAGTCTTGTCTGTCTCAAACTCCTGGCCTCAAGTGATCCTCCCACGTTGGCCTCCCAAAGTGCTGGGATTACAGGCATGAGTCACTGCACCATGGTCCAGTTCTCATCCCCTTAAACGTTACCCACTCCACCCACCCAACACTATTAGGGTTTTCACTTCATCTGGAAGTTCTGAAATTTCCCATGAGGAGCCTCATGTGGGCTACCGCACACTTGCTATGAGAGGTGAGTCCTGGGGAAAGCCTGCCTTTTCCTGGGCCTTTTCCTTTCTTTTGGTCTCTGTCCTCTTTTTAGACTCCCAAGTGCTGGCTGTTGGTCTCCTGGGTTGATTCTCTAGGTCTTTTCTGTCTCTGGTCTTGTATTTTCACTTTCTGGGCCATTTTCTTGCCCTTTATTTTCCTGTTCTTCCATTGAAACTTTTATTGTGGCTCTCATGTTAAAACATTTCTAGTAGTTATTTTCTCTATTCTTTTCATAATTCATTTTGTTTGTTTTAGGGAGGAAATATCTTCTTGGAGGGTAAGACTTATCTGGGGCTGCAATATTATCTCCTGTGGAGCCCCCCATTTTTGTTTCTACTTTTTCAGACCTTTGAATTATGACGGCCACTATTGTGACCTGACATTTTGGGGCACTTACTATGCTAAGCACCGTTTTAAGATGTAACATGTATTATCTCATTTAATTATCACAATAACCCTATTAGGTAGTACCATCATTATTCCCTTTTCATAGATGGGAAAAGTGAGGAGCAGCGTGTCTAAGTTCCCCAAGGTCACATGAGGAAAGAGTGGAGCCAGGTTAGGAACCCAGGGGCCCAGGCTACATGATCTTAGTTAACATGTTCCTGCCAGAATCCCGAAGGGGTCAGGGGTCTGTTTTTACTATAGTCTGTAGGTAGAAGGGGCCGGGAGCTGTTTTTACTATAGTCTGTAGGTAGAAGGGGCATCTCTCACTCTCCTTCTAAAATTATTTTTTTTAAAAAAAAATTGAGATAGTTGTAGATTCCCATGCAGTTATAAAAAATAATACCAGAGAGATCCTAGGTAGCCTTTACCCAATTTCCCAGGAAGGGCATCTCCTAATAAGCATATTTTTTTTTCCTTCCTGTTTTCTAATGGACCACTTTCAAAGTAGCTTGTTTCTGCCCCATAGGGCCTTATTGGAGGTCCTGTGAGACAGACAATAAGGCCCCGTGAGGCAGCCTCATGCTCCAACATCAGGAGTCTTTCTCAACAGGCCCTTTTGAATGTTAAGCCTCCATCTGCAGTGGGCCTCGTCCCAGGTGCAGTGAACACAGCTCAGCCCGTGACAGCACAGTCACAGAGCCTGAATGCCAGCTTCTCAGCCTGGAGTGTGGCCTTGGGGCACCCTCCACCCTGCTCCCCGCATCCTGCCTGTAACATCCCACTTTTTGCACCATCCTCAACATATCTTGGGATGTAAGAAACAACAAACCTACGCACAAGGGAATGTGATGTGTTGGCTCGAAACCTGGGAGGGCCAGAGGTGCAGCAGGCTTCGGGCCTGCTTTCATTCAGGGGCACAGTGATATCGTCAGTGGCCTGAGTTCTTCTTGCTCTGCTATTTTCCTTCCGTGTTGTGAGCTTCATCTGCGGCTGGAAGAGGGCCGCCGCCAGCCCCAGGCCTGCGTGCTTCCTCCAGCTCCTCCACGGAGCAGAGGATCTCCCAGAACGTCTCAGCATGCCCTTGCTGGTCACGGAGGTCCCAGGGCAGTGTACTCTAAGGACCAGGCATCTGTGTGTGTGCTCCTCTTTCCCCCCTCGCTGGGTTCCCAACCTTGGTGTGTATGTGAACTCCTATAAACGCTGCATGTACACATCTGTGATGACCGCACTTCATGGGGATTTGGGGGTTGTGGTAGGCAAAATAATGTTTCCCCTAAAAGGTCCACAGAAGCCAGAACCTCCCAAGTGGGTGGCATCACACAGCAGGAGGACTGGGGCTGCCGATCAGAGAGCATCCTGGGCTGTCCAGACAGGCCCAGTGTAACCCCAGGGTCCTGAAAAGTGGAAGAGGGGTCAGAGAAGAAGGTGTGATGAAAAAGCAAAGCTGGGTGGCTCAGCTGCTGGCCTGGAAGGTGGAGGACAGGCCACAAGCCATGAAATGGCGGCAGATTCCAGTGGTTGAAAAAGGCTTCCAAGGAAGTGGATTCTTTTTAGAGTTTCCAGAGGGAACGCAGCCCTGTGGACACCTTGATTTTGACTCACGGAGACCTATTTTGGGCTTCTGAACTACGGAACTGCAAGAACATAAATTTGTTTTAAGCCACTAAATTTGTGGTCATGTATTCTGGTGGTGGCAGGAAGCGAACACAAGTGGGGACAGTGTGGCCTTCTGCCTGCTGTGTAACCTCTGCGTCTGCACATTCCCTCTCCTCCAGGAGGCGAGCAGGCTCAGGGCAGGGCCTTGTGTCTCATCTTTCACCTCCCTGCCCAGTGCGGTGCTGGTGCTGAAAAGGGCTCAGAAAATGCTGAGTGTGTGACCAGTGCCTTGAGGTCATCGCCATGACTGTCCTCCCCCAGACCATCCTCCATGGCGGGGTGGCCTCCTGCTTTGTTCCGGGAGTCCTGATCAGCACCAGCACATGCTCCGCAGAGCTGGAGAAGGGGGAAGGAGAGGCCTGCCCCTGGAGCTGGGCCTGCTGGTTCCCAGCCTTGGGGACACTTTGCTGCCTGCCATTCCGGGGTCACCCTCATCATGGCTCAGCCCTCAGACGCTTCTCCCTGAGGATGCTGGGTGCCCTGCAGGCCAGCGGCCGAAAGAGGGCGGACACGAGGCTGCAGGGAGACTGCGGGCTGGCTGTGGGTCTTCCCTCTGCCTCCACCCATGTCTGGCCATGGAGCTGGAGGCTTCAGTTGCATTTCGGGCTGTGAGTTTCTCCGCTCCTTCACGGCTGGTAGAGGATCATGGGCTCCTGAGTGTCTCAGTGCTGCAGGGTGAGTGTGGCTTCCAAGTTCTCCTCTCCAGGCTGGCCGTCCACTCCCTCCCTGGGCTCCTGTCTGCAGTGGAGACCAGGCTTGGTGTGAGGCTAGCCTGCCTTCTCACTTGGCTACCACCTGCCACATCTCTCAATAAGCCCAAGTGCCCCCAAGTGGCTTGAAGCCACTCACAGCACAACGGGAGCCTCCCAGGGCTGTCTCTGGTGCTCCTGAGCACCCACAGAAAACCTAAGTACACTGTAAAGGTCACCTTCTAAACAGCTGCCAACCCCTAGCAAAAGAGGGGATGGTCAGATGCCCCTACACCTGTGGCCCACCAAAGCAACAGCTATGGGAAACAACGGGAATTTGCAGCTCTGGGTGACTTGCTAACAAAATTCTGCTACACCTGTGATGGAATACTGTGCAGGTGTTAGAAACTGGCAGATGCACACGCTCCCATATGGAGCACTGTCTTTAAGAGATATTGTTGGTGAAAGAATAAGTTAGAACCATGTCTTGTGTGTGTGTGTGTGTGTGTGTGTGTGTGTGTATGCATGTGTAATTATCATAAAGGAATATGCATATATATTCCTTTATAGTACATATATTCCCTTAGTACAGTATTTTTCTTCCATCAAAAGAAAATTTGATGGAATACACCAGCAGTTGGCAAGCTTTCCCTGCAAATGGCCATAGACAATACAGAAAGCAGCCACGGATGATGCAGAAATGAATGAGCATGGCTGCGTTCCAATAAGACGTTTACCAAAATGAGTGTTGGGTGGGACTTGTAGTAAACAAACAAATATGTTGAAGATCTGAGAGAAAAAGCAATACTGGATAAATAGCTAAGAAGTGACTCAGGTTCATAAACCATCAGCTTTCAGTAGCCCTGAAGAAGCTACCCTACTGTAGTGAATGACAACCTTGTCACCTGACATCCCAGGGACCAGGGACTGTCTGAGTCCTCCTCGTTGGCAGGGGTAACAAATGCCATCCTAAGAGAAGGTGGCATTGTGGGGGAAGGTTGGAGTACTACTTAGGAAATCCTGGGCTACAAGTAACTCCAGGTGGCCTGAACAATAGGAAACATTTATTGTAACAATTAGCACCTGGCAAAAAGCCTCCTACCTGGTTGGTTTAGTGGCTCAGTTACATCACCAAGGCCCCGGATTCTGCAGGGCCCGTCCCCCTCTGTGGATCACCTGCAGCTGTCTCCAGCCACCTCTGTTACTACTGCAGGGCGGTGGCTGCAGATGCAGGGGGCAGGCTGACTTGCTAAGCAGCAAATAGCCCATCTCTTCCTCAACATCACTTTCAAAGGTGAGAGAAACTTTCCCCAGCCCCTCTGCAAACTTGCCTTTATGTCTCTTTGGCCGGGATTGTGCCACATGGCCATGTCTAACTAACTCCTGGTAACGGAATGGGATTGTTATGTTTATTGTTATGCCTGGGTTGTGCTGGGCATATAAGCTGGGTCAGGGTCTTGTGTCTGTAAATGAGGAAGAACAGGGACACACCCGACTGTCTGCTAGGTAGGCAAAGTGGGTGACAGGACTCTACACCCCAGGGCCTCCTCTCCTGTCTCTTGGTGCCCCAGGTGGGCCAAGGGTGAACAGCCGAAGCCACTGGGTAGTGGCTCTGTTTTAGGAACACTGATGGAGAGGCAGGTCCCCTTGTCAATAGGGTACTCCCTGAAAGATTTTCTGGTCTTTGATTTTGGCTGACTGGCCATTCTTTTCTGGACAAAATTCTGGCCTTTCCCTGCTCTCTGAATCTGACAGCAAACACAGACATCCTCCATCCTGGGCTGCACCCAACCCACACTGTTGTTCTGATCTCACTGCTCAGGTTTGCCCAGCCTCCCCCAACCTTGGCCCCCAGTACACGTCTTGCCAGGCTGCCGGGCCTGCTCCACCCTGCTCAGTGGCTCTGGGCTGTGGATGATGTTCTTAGAAGACTTCCTTGCCTGAGACCGTGTTGCCGGGGTGTAAAGACCCAACTCTCGGTGTGGCCTCCAGGTCTTTTGTGAATGGTGTCTACCTTTTTGATTTTTTTTTTTAGACGGAGTTTTCATTCCTGTTGCTGGAGTGCAATGGTGGGGTCTCAGCTCACTGCAACCTCTGCCTCCTGGGTTCAAGTGATTCTTCTGCCTCAGCCTTCCAAGTAGCTGGGATTACAGGCGTGCACCACCACACCCGGCTAATTTTTGTATTTTTACTAGAGACGGGGTTTCATCATGTTGGCCAGGCTGGTCTCGAACTCCAGACCTCAGGCGATCCGTCTGCCTCAGCCTCCCAAAGTGTTGGGATTACAGGCGTGAGCCACCGTGCCCAGCCTCTCCCCAGTTTCCTGGCTGCCCTCTTGTGCAGCACCCTGGGGATGTCCCTGCTGCCCCAGCCATCTCGCAGCCCTGCCCCAGGCCTGCTGCTGCTTGTCCCCTGGCTGCCACTCCCCAACTCAAGGGACCCTTAGCATCTCCTGGAACGGCAATGTGAAAAACAAAATGAAAGTGATCTTTTATTAGTAAAAATTTATTCTGTAAGTTCAGATGTGAAGCATTTGCTCATTATGAAGTCAGGGAGAACAATGCCACCATGTTGAACACACTGGGACAGGCTGTGGTTGACAGCTGCAGGCTTCTGCCAGCCTAGCATCCAAATTACTTCCTTATTGTGTTTCCTTGCTCAGTGTCAAACAATCCTGTCACAAAGATAAGAATGAGCAGATAGTAGAAGTTTTGTAAGAGCCCATCGTGCAGTACTGCAACAGCCTTCTATTAAAGTGAAAACAGGAGTGATAGGAATATATTTCAAAGTTGAATTTCTAACAGTATCTGGCTGCAGGTGGGGAGGGTCATGTTTTTAATTGCAAATACAGAAGTCAGACAAGAAGCACCAAGAACCTAAAACAGGCACTAACCCAGGCGAGCAATCTGTTGTATGGAATCAAAGAGAAATCAAGATCAGACATCTGAAACCTGTGAAGCAACAGTTTCAACCTCAGGGATTCCTCAGAAGAAGTTTGAGAAACCCTGCCCTTGCTGCCTGCCTCCCTTCAGTGCTAAGCCAGCTCCTGGTCACTGCCATCCTGGCTCCAGCAGAGGTCATGCCCCTTCTCAGTCCTCCCTCAGCAGTCTCTGGAAATCTCCACTGGGACACTGCCCAGACCTCGCATTCGACAGGAATGATGTTTACCCATGTATCTGGCCTCCCACAGGCGGATGATGGTCTCACCCAGTGTGACCCTCAAGTGTCTCTGCTGAGCTGCCGCAGGGCTCTGAATGTGTCCGTTGAGGATATTAGGGGCCTCAGATCCGAGTAAACCCTTGCTTGACTCTCAGCCACCAAGCAACAGGGTATGAGAAATTAAGAACCATCTCAGCCAGGCACAGGGGCTCACACCTGTAATCCCAGCACTTTGGGAGGTTGAGGCGGGCAGATCACGAGGTCAAGAGATCGAGACCTTCCTGGCCAACATGGTGAAACCCTGTCTCTACTAAAAATGCAAAAATTAGCTGGGCGTGGTGGTGGGTGCCCATAGTCCCAGCTACTTTGGAGGTTGAAGCAGGAGAATCACTTGAACCAGGCAGGTGGAAGTTGCAGTGGGCCGAGATCGTGCCACTGCACTCCAGCCTGGTGACAGAGAGAGACTCCATCAAAAAGAAAAGAAAAGAAAGAAAAGAAAAGAAAAGAAAAGAAAAGAAAAGAAAAAAGAGGGAGGGAGGGAAGGAAGGAGGGAAGGAAGGAAAGAAGGAAGGAAAGGAAGGAAGGAAGGAAGGAAGGAAGGAAGGAAGGAAGGAAGGAAGGAAGGAAGGAAGGAAGGAAGGAAGGAAGCATCTGAAGCCATATGCACATCTGCCCCTAAATCCCAAGGGACTGCACCAAAGCACTGAGTCTGTTTTGGGCACCTTGCTTTGGGAAGTGCTGACTGCAATGATAATGACAGTGATGATAATAATAGCAGCTAAAATATGCTTATTATTTCAATATTTCATAGACACTTTGCTCAGCACTTAATCCTCACACCAATCCTATAAAGTATGTATTAATATTTTCCTTCAACTCTGCATATGAGGGAAACGAGGCTTTAGAAAGGGCATCTTGCCCGAGTTCACATGGTTAGCTAACTAGCAGAGCTGGGGCTGGAGCCCAGATCTTGAACATCTAGGAGATGTGCCATGACATGCCAACAAGGCCTCCTTGAGCCAGGGAGATGTGGCAGCTTTCTGGACTGTTCAAGCAGGTGGAGTAGGCCCAGTGACTCTGTGAAGAGGAATGCAGGGAAGTGGAGGCCCTGCGGAGGCCATCCTCAACCCTGGTCGCCAACAGCCAACACAGCAGCTAGGAGGAACATCTTTGTATCAAGAAAAAGAACGCACAGATCAATCATGACCATCCACTGGGGAAAGAGTAAGCTCACTTTAACTCAGATTCCTGGACATGCTCGGGGCCCAGGCCCTCTGGCTGAGAAACACTGCCCCATGCTGGCCATCCAAAATGTCACCCACATGCCAGGTACTGTGAGTGCACTTGGGGCACAAGTGCGAAGAGAAAGGCAGGGCCCCCACCCTCCCAGAGTCGAGCCTACTTGGGGCCAACCTACGCTGGGTCTCCTGGTCCCTCTCCTTGGTGGCAGAAATAGGTTTCCAACAGCCTCCAGTTTTGGCAAGACCTGCTTGTCCTGCCTGGTGGGCAGCTGGAACCTGGGGGCACAGGCTAGTGGTCATCACAGTCACACAGCTCAGCACCAAACAAAGCTGTCTCTACTTAGGGTTTGTCTCCCTCTGAATTTACTGACCACTCCTGCTTCCAAAAGAGCCTTGTGCAATGTGAAACTTTTTGGAGAAGTTGCTGAAGAACAGCTATGAAGATGCACTCATTGACTCCACTGTGCTTCCAGAATTAGAGATGGGAAGTAAGATAGACGGACTTCCCATGTGTCATTTAAATGTCGTTTCTAACATATATTTTGGGAGTGACTGTCTTCTGATTATGCTCAATTGTGGGCTGAAGTGGGTGGCTCCATCTTTATTGCAAAGGCCGGGCCACGGGGGTGGCAGCAGCTGGAGGAGATGCTACTTCCTCTGTCCTCAGCCAGAGCCTCCTCTGTCCCTGGCTTGGGTGGCTTGGGCCAGTCCTGTTCAGCCAAGACTACCCTACAGAAGGTCGTATGTGTCTGAGAGGTGGGCAAAGGCAGCCTGGGTAAGGCCACTCCAGGACACCCCCTGCCAGCCCCAGAGTGGACCAGGCTCCACCTGGAGTGGACAGAAAACCCCACATTCCTGTCCCGGAGAGAGTCAGCCCAGGGCAGGATTCTCTGGCCACTGTGGTCTGGCTTGAGTGTCTCGGCTGTTAGGGGCTGGTAGCACAGCTAGCCCTGGGCTGGGTGGCGTTGCTTCAGTAGAAGGGGATTCTGAAGGAGAATGGCCGGTGTTTATAAGACTGAAGCTGGAACAGAGCACAGAGAGAAGTCTCCCTTAACTCACTATTTTGAGACAATTAATTCCCTGGCTTACAGACCAGGTCCAACTCCTCATTCTTTCAGGCACTGGTCATCTAGCTACAACCTATTTTTCCAGCCTTGACTGCAAACCCTGTGCCCCAGGCAATCTGGCCCAGCCAGGGTGCTGCAGACAGGTACGAGCTTTCCATATCTGGGCCCTTGCTCGGCTGTTGCCATGAACTCATCATCGACTGCCCCCATGGGACCGCTTCCTCCTCATCCTTTTGGGGCTCCAGTCAAAGGTCTACTCCTTGGCAATGCTGTGTGTGAGTCCCCAGCAGAGTGAGACCCTCCATCTGTTGCCCTCCTGTGGCCCTGTGCCCCTCCTGTGGCCATCATCACCTCTTCCTTGTAGTGTCTCATTTACCCTATCAGACTGGGAAATCCCTGAAGGGAGACTCCCCATGCCCCCCGCCCAGTGCCCAGCACACACTGCTTCTTCACACACAGGCCACTACGCATGCAGTGCATATGACTGGCATGACAGAGATGCTGTGGGCCCTCTCCGTTCTGAAAGCCTTGTTTGCAGCCACAGTGGGAGGTCCTCCAGCAAGGTCACCTCAGTGCTCATTGCCTTCTTCCACCAAATCTGAAGGCGGGGGGATGAGGTCTCGGGGATTCATCCTGGCCACCAGGCAGACATCATAACTGTCATGCATGAGGACGTTGATGGCTACAACATTCCACTGGTTTTCCCATGGGTCCAGTTCCAATATTTCTTTGGAGATAACCTCATGGCGATCTGAAAAACAGCAAAGTGGGAAGACAAAAATCTTATGTGGGTATTAAATTCAGAGGCCATCAGCACCATACTGAGTAACTTCCTCCAAAAGGCAATATCTTAGTCCACTTGCTGTTACTGTAACAGAATACCTAGGACTGGGTAGTTTATCAAGAAAAGATATTTATTTGGCTCACAATTCTGGTGGCAGGAAAGTTCAAGACTGGGGATCTGCATCTGGTGGGTGCCTTGGCTGTTTCAACTCATGGCAGAAAATGGAAGGGGAGTGGGTGTTTGCAAAGAGGTCACTGGGACAGGGAAGGAGTAAAAGAGAGAAACCAAGAAAGCTAGATTTTTTTTTTTTTTTTTTTTTTTTGACGGAGTCTTGCTCTGTCACCCAGGCTAGAGTGCACTGGCATAATCTTGTTCACTGCAACCTCTGCCTCCTGGGTTCAAGCAATTCTGCTGCCTCAGCCTCCTGGGTAGCTTGGATTACAGGCACGTGCCACCATGCCTGGCCAATTTTTGTATTTTTAGTAGAGACGGGGTTTCATGATGTTGATCAGGCTGGTCTTGAACTCCTGACCTTGTGATCTGCCTGCCTTGGCCTCCCAAAGTGCTGGGATTGCAGGCGTGAGCCACGTCGCCCGGCCGCCAGACTGTTTTTAACAGCCCCCTCTCCCAGGAACTAATCCATTCTTATGAGAGCCCAAGTTCACCCCCAAGGGAGGGTATTAATCTATTAATGAGGGATCCATGACCAGACACCTCCCACCGCCACACCGGGGACCAAATTTCAACATGAGTTTCAGAGAGAACAAACTCAAATCACAGCAGGACTTAAGTACCAAAAATTAATTAACAACTGAATAAAGATACTTTAAATGGAAGACAGTGTTCCTGACTTCTAAGAAATGAAGAAAGGCCACGTTCACAATTCAGTCAAAAAGTATTCAAGAAGTTCTAATAGGGCATGCCATTGTCTCCAGATGAAAAAGTGTTCCAATGCCATACAAATGATTTAGCAATGATGCGAACAAGGGTTGAAACTGCCCTATTTCCACCCCCATAGAGGAAGGCGCGGCTGGAGTCATGTGGCCCTGGGCTAGCGCTGCCCTCTGAGCTTGTGTTTGAGATAGGGACGCTGTCAGCTGGGGTCCTGTGGAAACACAGCACACTCCACCTGGGCAACATGAACGGTTCAGTCAAGGGACCTTTAGAACACTGTGAGCAGGGCTTAGGAAGGCCCATGGGGGATGGCACGGTACCCAGGACTAATCACAGCAAGGGGCTGTCACTGTCCCTAGACCTGGAAGGCGAGGGAGTGAGCACTGGAGCTGCAACAGGGGACCTGTCTGGGGAGTAGCACCTGGCTTGGGCAGAGAAAGACGGACATAGCCGTCCTCAGCAGGGAGGCAGCAGGGAGGGCAAATACCCTGCATTTTTTTCTCTTTTTATGGGCAAGTCAGGTGCAGGCAAGGGAGAGGCTCAGGAAAGCAAGGTTTCTTATCCTCACAGATCCCAGAGGCAGGAGGCAGAAGACAGGAGTGAGGGGAAGGTGAGAGTCCAGGCAGGGGAGAGTGGACACCTTAGGACTGGCTGGTTTGAATAATTTCAGTGGGTGTGGGACAGGAGTGGTCTCTAGTTGCCTGGTGCCTGGCCCTGGGATGACTAAGGCAGAGGCACACTGTCTCCTGGGGTGTCGGGGCCAGACAGAGGAGGTGTGGCTCTGGGCTGGCTCGTGTGCACAGCAAACACATGCTCTAGGCAGAGCCCTTTCTTGTCCTTAAGGACTGTCCAGCCTGCGGAGGGCAATCATTCCCCAACCAGAAAGGCCTCTTAAGATGTCAAAGCATCACAATCTACATAAAATTGTAAATGTTTACAATATACCCTGACTCTCCTTTCTTTTCACCTAATAATTTCCTGCTCTTTCCTCCTGCTAACTGAACCAACCAGAAGCCAGAGAGGAAAGGAACCATTAATGCTGTCTATAAAGGCCATCCTGGAAGGACACAGCGAGAGGTGGGGAAGGGTAGCGGGTGAGTGTGGAGGGACAAATGGAAGATTTCCAGCTTGGATGCCTATTTAACAATTTTATGATAACTAAAGAACATCATGTGTGGAAAGTGCCCAGCCTAGTTTCAGCATGTGGAAGTCAGTTTTTGAAAATGGTCCGCGTGTGCTCATAAAGGATGTATATCCTGTAGCTATTGGCTGTGGTGTTCCATGTGTTCATTAGGCCTTGTTATTCAACCCTTCCACATATTTGCAGGCACCTGCCACCACTCCAGCTCATTTTTGTATTTTTATTGCAGACGGGGTTTCACCATGTTGGCCAGGATGGTCTCAATCTCCTGACCTTGTGAACCACCTGCCTCAGCCTCCCAAAGTGCTGGGATGACAAGTGTGAGCCACCGTGCCTGGCCGAAAAGACAATCTTTCTCACACCTGGGTATGTATCACAAGTATGCTGGAGAAAAAGTGGGCACTTTTGAGGAAACCTGGCAGGACACTGGATTACAGAATTTGTTTCCTCCAAAACCTAATGAAATAAATCCCCAATCCCCAAATATACTTGAACCCACTAACCAATCTCAGCAACATCCAAAGTGGGATAAACGGTTTTTAGAAGTAATTCTATTTCTATCAGAATCTGTTATGTTAATAATAATGACTATTTATTGGATAGTATTAGGTGCTTTAAATGTATGATCTCATTTAGTCTTTTGAACAATCATCTGCGAAGGATTTATTATTTTCTCCATTTTGTAGAAAAGGTAACAGGTCCAGAAAAGCTAGTTAACTTGCCTCAGGATTGACAACTGATACATGGCAGAACCAGGCTCTGAAGCAGCACATGGAACAAGCTGTCTTAGATAGTCTAGAATCTGGGATGTATATCAGACAATAGTAAGGGATTATGTGCATAGGTGTGAATTTCGCACAGTAGGTATATTAAAATATCCATCCAGTTAGAGATGGATATTAGTGTATGTCTTGATAAAATGACCTGATTATTAGATTTGTTTTAAAGTACTCCAGTAAAGAAAAGTAAAAAGAAGAAAAAAAAAGTACGTTTGGAAATAAGAACAGCAAAATTGTTGAAATTGGTGTGGTCAGATTGACTTAATTGTATTATTCTTTCTAATTTGGTATATAATGTGAAATTTCTAAAATGAAAACCAACCAAAAATCTAAAACAGAATTTGTATGATTTTGATTGGATTTTCATTAAATTTATAAATCAGATTGGGAAAGGTAACATCTTAACAGTTTTCGAATCATGCAGCATGATATATTTCTCAATTTTGGGAGTGGGAGAAATGTTTTATGTCTTTCAATGTAATTTATTTAAAATAACCCATTGGCTGACTCAGAGTACTGCATTCCTCCTGGCCACAGAGGGGTGGTTTATGGATGGAATTATAATCCAATCAAAGACAACTACACTTGGCCGGGCACGGTGGTTCACGCCTCTAATCCCAGCACTTTGGGAGGCCAAGGTGGGCGGATCACATGAGGTCAGGAGTTCGAGACCAGCCTGGCCAACATGGTGAAACCCCGTCTCTACTAAAAATACAAAAATTAGCTGGGCGTGAGGGCACCAAACTGTAGTCCCAGCTACTTGGGAGGCTGAGGCAGGAGAATTACTTGAACCCAGGAGGTAGAGGTTGCAATGAGCTGAAATTGCACCACTGCATTCCAGCCTGTGCGACAGAGCGAGACTCCATCTCAAAATAAATAAATAAATAAATAAAATAAAGTAACCCAATGATTACACTAGCAGTGCCAAAACTAGGGAATTCTGTTAGACCTCTTACCTCAAACCAAAAATTTTGAAATGTGCTAGAGACAGATTAATTTGAACCAAGCTTGTTTTATCTTCTCTTGTTCTATCTTCTTGAAATGGATACTTAGTTCCTTTTTTTCATATTTCAATGTCTTCTAACATGTGCACTTAAGGCTATACATTTCTTCCGAGTACCTCTTTTTAGAAGATTTCTGGTGTAGTTCAAATTCCTCCATAGTTTGCAATCTCAGGCCTAAGTTCTGCTTTAACCCAAGACTTATTTAGGAAAATGTTCTAACCCCTCCAGCTGAGTGTATGTGTTAGTACACGCATGTGCACTTGACTACCCTTTCACTGAATGCTTCTAATTTAATTGCATTATGGACAGCACATATTGCTTCTATAATTTCTATTTTGGGAAATATATTGAGATTTTCCTTTGTCCTAATTTTTTGTTGTTGTTGTTCAAGACGGAGTTTGGCTCTTGTTGCCCAGGCTGGAGTACAATGGTTCGACCTCTGCCTCCCAGGTTCAAGCAATTCTCCTGCCTCAACCTCCCTAGTAGTTGGGATTACAGGCATGTGCCACCACACCCGGCTAATTTTGTATTTTTAGTAGAGACAGGGTTTCTCCATGTTGGTCAGGCTGGTCTCGAATTCCTGACCTCAGGTGATTTGCCCGCCTCAGCCACCCAAAGTGCTGGGACTACAGGCGTGAGCCCCCATGCCTGGCCTCTTTGCTGTAATTTATGGTTAGTCAATGTATGTGTTCTATAAGTGTTTAAAAGGAAGGTATAGGTTTTGTTTGCTTGGCATATGTTTCTATATTTCTATGACATTTAAGTTGCTAATTATGTTGTTTAAATCCTTGATACCAGTGCTGTCCAAGAGAACTCACTGTGATGAGGGAAATGTTCTGTAATCTGTGCTGTCCAAAAGAGTAACCACTGCCCGTATGTGGTGTGGAGTAATTTGAAATGTGGCTAGTGAGACTGAGGAAGTGATTTTTCCATTTTATTTAATTTGAATTAGCTTAAGTTGAAATTCAGATAGTTGTAAGTGGCTGCTGACCATTGTGCTGTGCTGGGCAGCTCAGTTCTGGATCTCTTTTTGCTTTAGCTTTAAAAAATCAATTAGATCCATGGATTTCTGAAAAAGTCCATGCAAATTTTGTGGATTTATCCATTTATGTGACTGTTTCCAATAGTTTCTGCTTTATATGTTTCAAAGTTGTGTTGTTAAATGCACAAGGGGTCATGCCTGTTATTTCGGAGTTCTTGGTAGCTACAACAGAAACCAATGTTGGCCGGCTTTAGCAGAATGGGGATTTATTGGAAAGAATGCAGTTCTCCAGACTGAGGAGAGGCCCAATCTGGCCAGAGAGCCACCACTGTTCCTTCACACTGCCTGCTGCAGCTGGTGGGCACAACTGCTGGACACACTGCTGACTCCTCTGGGTCCTGGAGTGAGAAGCTGCTTGGCACAACACTGGTACTGTCTGTCAGAGGGTAGCTGGGGAAGGCCCCGCTTCTGGCCTTCCAGTGGGAGCAGGGCACTGCATCCACTCTGAAGGGAGAGGGCTTGGACAATGGATGGCTCAAACAATGACAGGTGTCTGGTACAATTGTGACATCTTCTCAATTATCTTCCCACCCAGGTGAAGTAGGCTTTCCCATCTCATTCACTGCACATGTCTTAGAGTGCATCTTTTATCATTGCCATGGCTGGGTTTTGCTTTGTTTTGTTTTAGTTGGATGAAGGCTTTCAGTGTCCTTATTCAAATTAACGCAGGCTGGACTTTTTTTAAAATTTCAGAATAGATGTATTTTCTGCATTAATTTGTTCTTTTCATTGTTTATTAGGGAGGGTTTTTTTTTTTAAACCATGTATACATATCACATCTTTCTTAGAAATCTCTTTATTTGCAGGGATGAAAATCATCGCATTAATGCAAAGTAAAGAAGCTCATCAGAGAGTTTTCTGAACTGTGAATGAGAGTGTGCTAGTTGGCAGATCTCTCCTATGGCCCCAGAGATGAACTCTCAGGAAGAACACACATGTCACCGTTTCACCAAGAATAGCCTGAAGACTTTGTGCATCTTCTTGGGGTCATTCTTGGTGCTCTCCTAAGTTTTCACCCCAGCAGAGTTCCTGAAGCGCTGCTTTAGGAGAGGAGGCCAACTTTAGGAGAGCATACCAACTTTATCCCTGTCTTGCTTAACTTATTTTTCTGTGTTTATTTTCCCTTCATCTTGTTTCCTGATTGACTTTCATTTCTGTCTGGCTGTGTTTGATGCTATGTGTGTTGTATTTGACCTTATTGTGTTGATGATGTGATGGCCCATGATAAGCCATCTTGAATCTCATTCTGTCTTGCCTGAGTGGGTGCATGAATAAATCACTTTAGGAGAAAGCGATTGGTATTTGTAACCACCTATTTATGTGAGTTTGGGTTCTTGAGGTATCATCCACTAACAAGGAAGAAGAAACAGGAGGATGAACCCGTGTTAGCGCCACTCAATTCAGTTAACTTTCCAGAAACAGGCACACTTAAAGCACTCATTAAATCAGTCAGGAAACTCTCCTGCACCTTGCCACTCCAATAGTAAGCAACTTAAAACACTGTTTTACAGGAAAACAGGCACAGATACATTATGGAATAAATGAGAAATTGACATGTTTTCTTGAGGTAAATAATAAGGCATCATAGAAATTCCCTGTGTATGGTAGGCTGCCGTGGGCCGCACCTCGTGCTTTTTAGGGAGTGCTCTCTGTTGCTGGAGGTACTTCAGTGGGGAAGTTTGAGAAACAACCCTTTAGTTTAAATTTCATCCTTGAACTCAGACTATCAGAAAACTGAAGCCATCGGGTGCTTTTTCATCCCATGTAGATTTCCTCTGACTTGCTCTTTGGTGAAATACTAACTTGCTATTTTGTTTATTTTAGGAATATTATTGAGAACATTTCCCACTACCCTATGTGAGGCTATGGGGAGAAGTTTCTCTCATGTTTAAAAGATGTGTGTCCTCTAACAAGGGATTTGTTCTTCCCTGGAGGATACTGCAAATCTGTAACAGAACATTCTTTTCCTTTTTGCTCTGGACTCTCGTGAGATCAGAGATAAACTGGTGTTCTGTATATGGCCACTGCATAAGAGCTTTGGGGCATACTTGCATACCAACTTTACCTCTGTCTTGCTTAACTTTTTTTTCTGTCTTTATTTTCCCTTCATCATTTCTATCTGGCTGTGTTTGATGCTATGTGTGTTGTATTTGATCTTATTGTGTTGATGATGTGATGGCCCATGATAAGCCATCTTGAATCTCATTCTGTCTTGCGTGAGTGGGTGCATGAATAAATAATAAACCATACAGCAAGTAACTGACCCCAGGCTAACTTGGCTAGCCCAGTTGGTTGGCTTGTCTTTGAGTAAGGGGTGGTACCTACCCTCCCTAGTGGTAAAGGAGCTCCGTGTCAGTGAAAGAGGCAATTTAACAGCCCCTGACTCAAACAAAAAAGGGAGCATCATGACTGTCACAAATGGGCATGACCAGCAGATGGCCCTGGCCAGTGGAGGAGGCTGATCATCCACCAAGTGGGCAAGAAAGAAACAAATGAATGTCTCTATGTATGTAGTTGCTTACCTGCAAAAGAAATGGAGCAGAGGAGCACAGTTCTTTATTGTTCTCTAGCGTATACAAGCATAATTATAAAAGGCTGCATAGCAACATTCTCTGTGTATGAATTTAATTAATCACAGATTTTATATTTCCATCAAATTAAAAAAATGGATATGTAAAGTCACTTTTTATTAAGGGATAATTGGTATTCCATGTAATAGATTATAAATGAACTCTAACTATTCTGGGTTTATTTATAAGAATATAGAGTGTTTTATGCATCAAGTCACATGTAAGAGTTAAAACAGGAAATGGTTTAGACATTTTCAGAAAATGCATTAAGCTTTCTTTAAGCACAAGTGGAAGGCCTATGCGATGAAATTATCTGACAAAGGGTTAGGCCCTCGACCAGCAAGTTTGGAAGAGTGCGGTAGTCTACCAGTGTGGTTCAAAAGCTCAGCCTACACATATGTATGTAGACACAAATTCTGGAATTGCCATTCTGAGTACCTAGGAGGGTATGTCCACTCAGCTTTTTATTATTTTAAAAATTCACATACAGTAAAACTAACTTCTTGGGGAGTCTAGAGTTGCCAGAGTTTAACACATGTGTAGATTTCTGTAGCCACTATCATAATCAGTTTCATTCCTCCAAGAAACTCTATTCTCTGTCCCTGTAGTTTTGCCTTTTCTAGAAAGCCATATAAACAGAATACCATATGTAAACTTTTGAGCCTGGCTTCTTTGACTCAGCAGTGTCTCTGATATTCATCCACATGGTGGATGTTTTATTTGTATGTCCCTTTTTACTGCTGAGTAGTATTCCATTGTATGGTTGTACCACAGTTTTTTATCCATTTATCTGTTTAAGGACATTTGGATTGTTTTCAATATTGGCAATTATAAGTAGAGCTATCGTAAATATTCATGTATCAGTTTTCATGTTAATATAAGTTTTTTTCTTGGGTAAATACTAATACCATGTGCTGGGTCATGTGGTAAATATATTTTAACTTCATAAGAAATTGGAAACTTTTTCAGGGTGGCTGTACCATTTTGCATTCCCACTGGTAATAACTGAGAGTTTTTGTTGCTCCATGCTCTCATCAGCTCTTCATGTTGTATTAAAAACAGCCATTTGAATAGTTGTGTAGTGATATCTCATTGGATTTTAATTTGCATTTCTCTAATGACTAATGTTGTTGAACATCTTATTTCACATCTATATATCTTCTTTAGTGAACTGTCTGCTCAAATCTTTTGCCCATTTATTCATTCCTGTGTTTGTTTCCTTACTGCTGAGTTTTGAGAATTCTTTCTATGTTCTGGATAGAAGTTTGTTGGATGTGTGGTTTGCAAATAGTTTTTCAGAGTCTGCAGTTATTCTTTTCATTCTCAACTGTCTTTTGCACAGCAAAAATTTTTTATTTTGATGAAGTTCAATCTATCCATTTTCCTTTATGGATCATGCTTTCAGTGTCACATGTTAGAACAATTTGCCTAATCTAAGGTCATGAAGATTTTCTTCTGTGTTATCTTCTAGAACTTTTAAAGTTTTATGTTATATTTAGATCCATTATGAGTTAGTTTTTGTGAGGTATAGTCTATGGTTCTTTTTTTGCATGTGGAGGTCCAAATGTTTCAACATCATCTGTTCTTCATAGGTGAGTTTTGGTACTTCATGGCTTTGAGGAATTTGTCCATTTTATCTAAGCTGTGAAATTTATCTATAGAATTGTTTGTAGGATTCCCCTTATTAGCCTGCTGATGTCTGTGAGGTCTGTAATAATACTCTTTCTTTCATTCCTGATTATTGGCAATTTGTGTCTTTTCTACTTTTGTCATTTTCAGTTTGGCTAGAGGTTTATTTTGTTATTTTTTTTTTTTTAGAAAAAACAGTTTTTGGCTCATTTATGTTCTCAATTGTTCCTTTGTTTTTAATTTCTGCTGTTATCTTTATTATTTCCTTTCTTCACTTGCTTTGGATCTTTGTTTCTCTTTTTTATCTAGTTTTTTATGGTAGAAGCTCAGATTGTTGACCTGAGACCTTTATTCTATTTTTGATTTTGCTTAGTTCAAAATATTTTCTAATTTCCCTTGAAGCTTCCTCTTTGGCACATGCATTATTGGAAATGTGTTGTTTAATTTCTGAGTATCTTCCTGTTATCATTCTGTATTTGATTTCAAGTTTAATGCCATTATGGTCAGGGGGCATTTTTTTTGTGGTTTTAATTCTTTTAATAATTTAAGATATGGTTTATAACTAAGATATGGTCTCTCTTGATGACTGTTCTGTGTGCTGTTGAAAAGAATATGTATTCTGCTGTTGTTGGATGAAGTATTCTGTGAATGTCAATAAGATCCAGTTGGTTGGTGGTGGTGTTCAGTTCTTCTATGTCCTTGTCGGTTTTCTGAACTACTTATTCTATTGTTTAATGAAAGAAGAACATTGAAGTCTCCAACTATATATATGAGTTTGTTCATTTCTTCTCCTTTCCATTCTATCAGTTTTAGTTTCATGTATATTGAGGCTTTTGGTTAGGTGCAGATACATTTAGCATGGCTATATCTTCTAAGCAAATTAATCATTTTATCACCACGGAATGTTCCTTCTTACCCCTGGTAACTTACTTTGCCTCATATTAATACAGCCACTCCATTGTTCTTTTGATTAGTTTATGCATGGTATGTCTTTTCCCCTACTTCTACTTTTAACTTACTTATGGCATTCTATTTAAATTTGATTTCTTATAGACAGTATATAGTTGGGTCTGGTTTCTTTATCCATTGTAACAATCTTTATCTTTTAATTAATTTGTTTAGACTCCAGATGCAAGTGAATGGGTGTAGGTGTTTTCCAATAAAAGTTTATTTATAAAAATATTTATTTTAATAA
>NW_016808004.1:5631490-5647581 GCF_001698545.2 Rhinopithecus bieti
ACCACTTGTGCATCTAAACCAGCCCAGTCACCAACCCCCAAAAGTTGGTCTGCAGTTATATTAATTTGAGGTTGAGCCTGGGCATTGTGAGCAGCCTGAACGTAAGCTTCATCTGCCCACCAAATTTTATTTTATTTTATTTTATTTTATTTTTTTATTTTTTTGAGACGGAGTCTCGCTCTGTCGCCCAGGCTGGAGTCTGGAGTGCAGTGGCCGGATCTCAGCTCACTGCAAGCTCCGCCTCCCGGGTTCCCGCCATTCTCCTGCCTCAGCCTCCCGAGTAGCTGGGACTATAGGCGCCCGCCACCGCGCCCGGCTAGTTTTTTGTATTTTTTTAGTAGAGACGGGGTTTCACCGTATTAGCCAGGATGGTCTCGATCTCCTGACCTCGTGATCCGCCCGTCTCGGCCTCCCAAAGTGCTGGGATTACAGGCTTTAGCCACCGCGCCCGGCCAGTTCTTTTAATTAATGCTTTAAAAATTCTGTTCCACAGCCTTCGGGCCTGCATGGTTTGAGAAATTCAGTCATTCTAATAATTGTTCCCTCATTGTTATCTTTTGTTTTTCTCTGGCTTCTTTCAAAAATTGTTTTCTTTATCTTTGGTTGATTATAATGTATTTGTATGTGGGTTTTCCAAGTTTATTCTGTTTTTAGTTTTGTAGGCTTTTTAAATCTATAAATGTATGTCTTTCGTCAAATTTGGCAAGTTTCAGCCGTTATTTCTTCAAATTTTTTTATGCACCCACATCCTTTCTCCTCTCCTTCTGGGATATGATGACATTAATATTAGACTTTTTGATATTGTCGCTGAGGTATGTTCACTTTTTAAATTTTTTTCTCTTTGTTATTTAGATTGGGTAATTTTCATTTGTCTGTCTTCAAATGTGCTTGCTCTTCCCTGCCATCCCCATTATGCTATTGAGTCCATTTAGCCATTTAAAAATCTCAGTTATTTTCTTTTTCAGTTCTAAAATTTCCATTTGGTTTTTTCTTTTCAAAACATAACTTCTATTTCCTGCTGAGACTGATTTTTCTGTTGAAACTGAGACTTTATATACCATTTTTTTTTTTTTTTGAGATGGAGTCTTGCTCTGTCACCCAAGCTGGAGTGCAATGGCGTGATCTCGGCTCACTGCGATCTCCACCTCCCGGGTTCAAGCGATTATCCTGCCTCAGCCTCCTGAGTAGCTGGGACTATAGGTGTGCACCACTATGCCTGGCTAATTTTTGTATTTTTAGTAGAGACGGGGTTTCACCATGTTGTCCAGGGTAGTCTCGAACTCCTGACCTCAGGTGATCTGCCTGTCTTGGCCTCCCAAAGTGCTGGGATTAGAGGCATAAGCCACCGCGCCTGGCCTATATCCCTTTCAAAAGTGGTCACTCTTAAACCCTGGAGCACTAAGTCTTAGAGACTGCTTTAAAGTCTCTGCCTAGTTATTTCAAAATCTGTGCCATCTTGGAGTTGGTATCTGTTGATTGTCTTCTCTCTTGTATGATCTGATATTTTTTTGGTTCCTGGTAAGTCAAGTAATTTTGGATTATATGCTAGGCATTTTAATATTATACCATATGATTCTAGGTCTTGTTTAAATCCTACGGAAAATGTTGATTTTTTTTGTTTATTTGTATTAGCAGAAAATCAAAAACTGACCCAGTTAGGTAGGCCACAAGTTCCTGGCTACCTTCTGTGGGCTGTGTTTCCAATGTCAGCTCAGTTTTCAAAGGCTTTGGTAGACAGTTTAGGGCTAAATCATGTGTGTGTGGCCCAGGAGCTCACATCCAACTTTATGAGATCACTTTCTTGAGCTCCCTCCTGTCTGCAATCTTCCTCACATTTTCCTGATTCCAGGAACATCCTTATGCCCCTTCCTGGCCTTTGAGCTAAAGAGCTGGAGCTTTGGATTCTTTGCTCTGCTGCACACTTTCCATGAATATGCATACCTCCGAGGTGACGTGGCCAGTGGACCAAGATGGAAAAGCAATGGGGACTCTACTCAGACTCTTGGGACCAAAGTTTCCCTGGTCAGGGAAAAGGGGGCCAGCCCAGCCCCTGCTGCTGCTACCACCTAGGAATGCCTGGGGGCTTGGGAAGGGAGTGGGGTAAAGAATGCAAAAAAGAAAAAAGAAAAAAAGCTCCCCACTCTGTCTGACCCATAGGAGCCCTCTTTCTTCCTCCTTGGAACAGAAAAGGAGGGGTTTTCTTAGAGTTTCTCTCCATACTTGGTCTGAAGTTTCAGGCTTCAGGTTGTCTTTGAGTTCAGGCCAGGAGATATCAAGGGAAAAAAATGAGACAATGATTGTTGATTTGGTGGTATTTCAAGTTCTGACTTCCTTCCCCAATCTGCCCACTAACATTTACTTTTCAGAGTTCTCAGATTGCTGTTCGATGCATCTGGCCAGGAGGTTTAGTTGCCTTTACTGGGACAGACAGGGTGGAGTGTGCTGACTAGAACCCAGTATTCCAGTCTGTTGTTAAAATCAGGGAATGGCTTTAGTTTTTGACTCAAAGAGATGTTGGGAAGTTGTCTCAGCAAAAGGTAAAGAACAGAAGTTGTAATGGAACAGAATAGAGAACTCAGAAATAATGCTGCACACCTACAACCATCTGGTCTTCAACAAGGTTAACAAAAAGAAGCAATGGGGAAAGGACTCTCTATTCAATAAATTGTGCTGGGATAGCTGGCTAGCCATATGCAGAATATTGAAACTGGACCTCTTCCTTACAGCGTATACAAAAATCAACTCAAGATGGATTAAAGACTTAAATGTATAGCCTAAAACTATAAAAACTCTGGATGATAACCTAGGAAATACCATTCTGAACATAGACTCCAGCAAAAATTTCATGACAAAGATGCCAAAAGCAATTGCAACTAAAATAAAAATTGACAAATGGGACATAATTAAACTAAAGAGCTTCTGCACAGCAGAAGAAACTATCAACAGAGTTAACAACAACCTACAGAATGGGAGAAAATATTTGCAAAGTAGGCATCAACAAAGGTCTAATATCCAGAATCTATAAGGAACTTAAGCAAATTAACAAGCAAATTAACAAGCAAAAACCAAAACAACCCCATTAAAAAGTGGGCAAAGGACACAAACAGACACTTTTCAAAAGAAGACATATGCACCGCCAACAAGCATATTAAAAATGCTTAATATCACTAATCATTAGAGAAAGACAAGTTAAAACCACAATGAGATACCATCCACCATCTCACACCAGTCATAATGGCTATTATTAAAAAGTGAAAAATAACAGATGCTGGCAAGGTTGCAGAGAAAAAGGAATGCTTATACACTGCCGGTGGGAATATAAACTAGTTCAGCCATTGTGGAAAGCAGTTTGGCACTTTCTCAAAGAACTTAGAACTATCATTCGACCCAGCAATCCCATTATTGGGGATATACCCAAAGGAACATAAATCGTTCTACCATAAAGACACATGCACGTATATTCTCACTACAGAACTATTCACAGTAGCAAAGACCTGGAATCAACCTAAATGTTATCAATGGTAGACCAGATAAAGAAACTGTGGTAGACACCATGGAATACTATGCTGTCATAAGAAGGAACAACATCATGTCATTTGCAGCAACATGGTTGGAGCTGGAGGTCATTATCCTAAGTGAACTAACACAGGAACAGAAAACCAAATACTGCATATTCTCACTTATAAGTGGGAGCTAAATATTGAGTACACATGGACACAAAGAAGGGAACAACAGACACTGGGGTCTACTTAAGAGTGGAGTGTGGGAGGAGGGTGAGGAGGATGAGGATCAAGAAACTGGATGATGAAATAATCTGTACACCAAACTCCTGTGACACACAATTTACCTAGATAACGAATCTGCACATGTACCCCTGAAACTAAAAGTTAAAAAAATAAATTAATTAAAAGTGTAACAAACTAACACACACAAAAAGAACAGAGGTCCTGTGGTACATACACACAATGGAACAGCATACACCCATAAAAATGAATAAGGACAGCCTCTACTACTTAACATGGAAAAGATTTCTGGGAGACAACTTAAGTGCAGAAAGTAAACTGCATAGTTTTACGGGATCTCTTCCACATTTTCTACTATTTGCAAAGGAAAAACAGTAACTATACACTGATGAAATTAGATCATATATTGACTAGGTAATTAAAATGAACTTTGCCAGCAAGGAGCAGAAAGACACAGTCTGCCTCCAGATGTGATGTCCTGAGATGGACATGTATCAGTTAAGTAATATTCCAGCCAGGAATGTATAAACTGAATTTCATCACCAGAAACATCGGATAGACCTCAAGAGAGGAAGATTTTATTCTAAAAGGGGGAAATTGTGCTAATTAAACATGTTAATGTTGTAAAAAGCAAAAAAAAAAAAAAAAAAAAAAAAAAGATGTGTTAAAATGTGCCAGGTTTAAGAAAACTGAGAAGACATGTCAACAAGCACAATACTTAGACTGGCATGGAGAGAAAAGGTGCTATAAAAAGAACATTACTAGGTCAACTGAAAAAGTCAGAAGACTAAGAGTAGAATAAAGAAAAATATGGAATCAATGTTAAAATTCCTAAAATTGTTAGCTATCTGTGTTTATGTAAGAAAATATTCAGATTCTATACACTGGGTAATTAGGTGTAAATTGCATGATGTATGCAACTTACTCGCATATGGTCAGAACAAAATTATGTATCTGTCTATATGTATGGGTATTTTATGATTGAGCAAATGTTAAACAATGCAAATGAGGAAAAACTTTAGCAATAGGTGAATCTGGGTATTCATTATACCATCTTCTTTTTTGTAACTTTTCTGTAAGTTTAAAATTATTTCAAATAAAAAGTTTAAACAAGAAAAGAGTTCATCAAGATTCTGTTCTCTCATGGTCGCTGTAATGTCAATGTTGCAAATAGCAGTAACCACTGCCAGGCTTAAAGTCCAATGCTGCCTAAAGTCCAAAGCCAAGAGCAGACCTCTTTAGCCTTTTCTAGCTTGTTAGAGTTTAGAGAGAAAATTCTATCTCGTGCTAACAAATCACTGTCAATTTTTCAAATTTGCAAAAACTCATAAAACATAGAAAACTTTAGGGATCTACAGATCTGAATGTCAGCTTAGCACAGAGCACACAGACTGAGTTCCTATTCTTGGATGCATTCTAGGAAAAGGAGAACCAATGACTACATGGTAAGAAGAAGCTGGTGCAAGGTGATACAGTGACAGCCTGCTATCACTGCAAGCTGAAGTTGTCTTTGCTGACCCATACAGTGCTCCTGATGTCATGTGTATCTTCTTGGTTAAAAGCAATAAGCCTTCTTTGTTTAAAGGTGGGTGGTTAGGATGCCATAGAAGAGACTGTCAGAAGTATCAGCTGACATACCAGATGTCAGCCGTATCTCCTCTGTGATCCCTGTTCCAGAACAGGCTGACTTACATCCATCTGCTACTCTTTGCCTGAGGATTTTCTCTTAGCTCCAGGGGATCAGATAGGAAGTTAGTCTGAGGATGAACACCTCCAGATCCTTCACTCTTTGGGTGAGACAACTGCGAGGTGTGTTCTACACTGCCTCCCAGAGTTTCTCAGTGGGATTGACCCCCAGTGGCCCACAGTGGTAACCTGTCAGGTCACTCTGCTCTCCTGGTGCCCCTCCTTTCCCATCTTACTCTTCTCCCCTCTTAGTAACCTCCTGGCAGCACCTCCCCATCAAAAAAACTATTTGCACTCAGAGCCTTGTTTCAAGGTAGGCTTTGGGGGAACACAAACTAAGACATGATTATTTTTATACTTTGAAACTTAATTGGAAAATAAAGCCAAGTGGTCTGGAGGGGAAAGAACAGGTCAGATGTATGGAACAGGGAACTTGTCCCTTAGCAATCAGGTCGTGAATGAATGTAGTGAGGCTCCAGGATTTGGGGATGGGATCTTAGCTTCTCACTCTTAAGGGACAGGAAGTTCCTGTCAGTTGAAGGACATTCCCTTCCTGATGGCCCATACAAAAATCTGTCCACAGTCTGCTGCTGTGGCATCAAAGAGAGCAGTGCTGTCAGGCTGGAGGGACGGTGGGGGATGAAACTGATGACTATGGAGTCCTCTTTCTGTATCATGGAAGCCCCTGGGAAGGACACATCAGCAGAGAAAGGAAAGCATGAGGCAGACTTAGGAGGGGAAAGCAGCAGAAGCAGAGAGTCAGATGCCTCCCACAAGGGCTTCAAAACCCATCATTTTTCTTTCTTCACTTTGGCGACTAGGAAGCTGGGCCAAATTCTGGAAATGTTTCTTAGCTTAGGTTTGCTAATATAATTGCTCTCTGCACTTACTGCTAAGCATCTTTTTAATTTTATTCTGTCTATGCCTGTTCTGTAAGTTGTCTCCATTCCTTGTGGAAATAGAGGTTTTTTTAAATATATATATGATATAGACAGTGTATGTATGTATGGGTATGTGGTATATATTGTAGGACGGATATGAAGTTGAAAATGAAAATAGTAACTCTCCTCCAGGATATCATAAGTTCAATACAATTTCTCCAGGATGGGGCTGGGGGACACAGGGATGCCAAAGGTAAAACAAAGTACTTCCATCATACCATCTTTTTCTCTGTAGTCGTTGGTACTAGGATAAAACAGACTTGTAGTAAAGTGGCCACCATAGCTAGTGTCTACCAAAGCCTTGTTCCTTTAGCAGTTTTTTATTTTGAGAAATTTCAAACACACAGAAAAGGTGAAAGAATAGTACAATGAATACCGGTGTATTCTGCATCTAGAGTCAATAATAGCTAGCATTTTGCCTTATTAGCTGTACATCCCCACCCCATACACACACATGCTTTTTTTTTTTTTCTGAAACCTTGAAAAATCAATTACAGACACTCCTAAATACTCAGCATACTTCTTCTAAGGATGAGGAAATTCTTTTACATAATCACAAACCATTATCATACCTAAGAAAAAAAATAACATTAATTCTATAAAATTGAATAAAATCTTGTTCATATTCTAATTTCCCCAGTTGTCCCCAGAATAACTAAATAGCTGTTATTTTCAAACTGTCATCCAACCACCCTTCACACATTATATTTTGTTATTAGGTCTCTCTGGCCTCATTTCATTTAGGAAGGCCCCCATCTTGAGGTTCCCCCCACCCGTGACGTTAATTTTTTTGAATCAGGGTCAGTTTTCTCATACAATGTCCCACATGCTGAATTCACCTATCTCCTCATAGGGTCGTTTACTTTGTTCTTCCTCTATTTCCTATCAACTGGAGGTAAAATATAGAGGTTTGATTAGACACAAGTTAAGTATTTTGGTGGTGGTGGGGACATGAGAAGACTCTATACTGAATGACATAGGAAGCAAATAGTACAAAATTGTATCATTATTAATGATGATTATTTAGTTACAGCGGTGGCCATCCAGTTTCTCCATTGTAAAAGTACATATTTTTTCGTGTTGTCTGTGATTTATCAGGTAATATGTCTTCAGTGCCATGTGACTATCCTGTTCTTTATAACCTTTCAACTGATGCTTTTAGCATCTGCTGCTGATTTCTGACTGAACCACCTATTATACAAATTAGGATCTTGGCTATCCTTCTGTCATGACTTCTACATTTATTACCTGGCTTTTGATTCAATGTGTTTCAGTCAATTATAGTCAATTATGATTTTCGATGTTTGAATTATTTTAAATCTGGCCACTGACTGCCCTTTGAGGCTGACTTCTCTGTCTTTTCATGACTCCCTTAAGTCTTTGACAATGTACCTGCTTTCTGGTATAACAGGATATCTGAACCTACCTTGCAATTTCTGTGCTCCAAACCTAGAATCAGCTATTTCTTGAAGAAGCACAACTACATCCTAAGCAGCTAGCTGAGTCCATCATCCCACCAATACAGCAGCTTCCTTTTTTTGCCCTCAATTAGCTCTGTTAGGGCTGGAAGCAAACATGTTTGTAAGTGTATCTTTGGGGTTTAGCATGGGCTTACTACCTAGAAAGGCATTTAATAAAAGTTTGTTGAATGAAAACCCAACAGACATCAGCCAGTGCAGTGGCTCTTAACCCTGACTGCATGTTAGAATAACCTGAAGACTTAAAAAATAATATTGATGCCCAGCCTCCATAACCAAATATTCTGATTTGATTTGTCTGGTATGGAGAGACAGTTTAGCTTACTTCTAAAAATACAGACTTTGGGGCCAGACTATCTAACTTTGAATCCCAAATTCAACATTTACCCTCTGTTTGACTTCTTTATTTGGCTTCAATTTCTGCACCTTTAAAATAAGGGAAATAATAGCTGCAGGCTGTTGAGAGAATCAAATAAATTAACACGTGCAAAGTGCTTAGAATTTTCCCTAGCACAAGGTAACCAGGTAAGTGTCAGCTGTCAAGTTTAATCTGCATTGGTTAGTAAAAGAATTCATTTTTGAAGTACTTCCCAGTGTGCATTTTCTCTTTCTGATAATTCACATTTGTCCTAGAGAGGCTTTTCACCATTAAGACTGTGCCACAATGCTAAACTAGAGGAGGCAGAGGGGTGATTTCAGGGAAGTTCTTGCTGGACAGATAGGGGAGGTAGAGAGCCTTTCCAGTCCTGGGTGAAGGAAGGAAGACTTGGAGGGGCTGATACCAAGGTGAAAACGTTGCTTGGGTCCCCTAGAAGTTAGCCAAACAAGATGATGAAAATGGCTCAGATGGGTTGAAGGCAGAAGGGACTTAGCCTGGACTCTGGGAAGAAATCCCCCTGCCCAGAGCGGGTCCCACTGGCAGCCAGTGTAGAGTTGAAGTGGAGAAACAGGAGACCTCCCTGCTCCCTCAGCCTGCTCTCTGAGCTCCCCTGCCATCCTGGAGGAAGGGAAGACAGCCGCAGGTGGCAAACAAGTGTGTGTGCCGATGGGCTGCCATAGCAGGGAATGCGGGCACCCTGCACCAGAGTTCAGAGAAACAGACAGAAACCAGAGCCTGACAGGAAGATGCAGTGGAGTCTCAAAGGGCCAACAGCTGGAACAAGAGCCAAAGTGGGGGCTTTGTCAGCAGGGACAAGGCTGAGCCCTCTAGGAGCAACTCCTCTTTGTGAGATATACAAGAATCCTGAGGGTACACTTGAGCTAGAAAACATGAGAGTGGCTCTTCAGTATTCAGTTCATTGTGGTTATCACCAAGATGCCCTCTGTCCAAGCCCACGGGGTCCCTTAAAAGGCAGGATTTCTGTGTGCCAACCACAGGAATCTTTTGCAGGTACCTAAGGCCACAGTGCTGTTATCCCTTGGATGTTCTTATAGCAGGGAATAGTTTCCTGCCACTAGGTGTCATCTGCCACCACTGTCTTCTCTGTCTCAGGAAGCCTAACTCTGTCTCCGGAATGGGCCATTTCTGCCTCTTTCACTCAAGGAACCTGCCTCCAAGCACCCTCCCCATGGGCAGTTCAGCTTAATTCTCCTCATTAGTGTCAAACACCAAGCGGATTACTGTGAGGGATATAAGAGAAAGAGTTCGACTTTCTCACTTTAACAACAGGTTTATTGAGGTATAGTTCATATATTATAAAATTCACCCCTTGAAAATGTATAATAAAATGGTTTTTAGTATATTCACAGAGCTGTGCAACCATCACCACTATCTAATTTCAGTCCATTTTCATCACTTCCAAAATAAATCCTCTGCACATTAGCAGTCTCTACCCATTCACCCTTTCTCCAGTTTCTGGCAATCACAAATCTACTTTCTGTCTCTATCCATCTGCCTTTTCTGGACATTTCATATCAATTGAATCATGTGATATGTGGTCTTTTGTGATTGCCTTTCAGTTAGCATAATGCTTTCAAGGTTCATCTATGTTGTAGCATCTATTAGTATTTCATTCGTTTTTATTGCCAAATGGTATTCCACTGTTTGAACAGACGGTATTTTGCTTATCCATTCATCTGTGGATGGACACTTGGGTTGTTTCCACTTTTTGGCTGAGACGAATGCTGCTGCTATGAACATTCATGTACAAGGGTGGGCATATATTTTCAATTCTCTTGACTGTATACCTAGGAGTGGGATTGCTGCATCGTATGGCAACTCTGTGGTAACCTCTTGAGGAACTGCCAGACTTTTCCAGAGCAGCTGCATCATTTTATATTACCACCAGCAACGTATGGTGGTTTTGATTTCTCCAAACCTTATCAACACTTGTTATTATTTATCTTTTTTTCATCATAGTCATCCTTGAGGGTATGAAGTATATCTCATCATAGTTTAGATTTGCATTTTCTTCATGGCTAATGATGTTGAGCACTAGGTCATCTGTTTATATTCACTGGACAAATGTCTATTCAGGTCCTTTTCCCATTAAAAATGTTATCTTTTTATTATTGAGTTATAAGATTTCTTAATGTATTTTAGATACAAGTCTCTTACCAGATATGATTTGCAATCATTTTCTCTCATCCTGTGGATTGTCTTCTCATGTTCTTGTTGTTGCTCTTTGAAGCACAAACATTTTAATTTTTGATGTACAATTTATCTACTTTTTTTTGATATGTGTGCTTTTGATATTTCTAAGAAACCATCACCTAATTCAAGACTTCAAGATTTATGCCTACATTTTCTTCTAAGAGTTTTAGGTTGTATGTTTAGGTTTTTAATCTACTTTGGGTTCCTTTTTTTACATGGTGTGAGGTAGGATTCCAACTTCATTATTTTGCATGTGAATATCCAATTATTCCTGCACCATTTGTTGAAAAAAGGATCCTTTCCTCACTGACTTGTCTTGGCAGCCTTGTTGAAAATCAGTTGACCGAAATGGAGGGATTATTTCTGAACTCTCAAGTCTATTCTACTGATCAATATGTTTTGTCTGTCATTATGCCAGTACCACACCATCTTGACTACTACAGCTTTGAAGTAAGCTTCGGAATTAGGAAGTGTGGGTCTTTCATCTTTGTTCTTTCACAAGATCGTTTTGGCTTTTCTGGGTCTCTTACATTTCCATATAGATTTTAGGATCATCCTATCAATTTTTGTATGTAATATCCATTTACATAGAATTTTAATTCCTTTTAATGATGTCTTGCAGTTTTCAGTGTACAAATCCTATACTTTTTTGTTAAATTGACTCCTAAGTATTTTATTCTTTTTGATGATATTGTAAATAGAATTGTTTTCTTAATTTCATTTTTTAATTGTTCATTAAAAGTGTATAGAAACACAACTTTTTGGCATACGATCTTATGTCCTGCACTCTTGTTGAACCTGTCTATTAGCTCTAGTAGCTTTTAAAATAATTCCTTAAGATTTTCTAAAATAATTATGTCTTATGCAATTAGTTATTACTTTCCAATATGGATGCTTTATATTTCTTTTTCTTTCCTAATTTTACTGATTAGAACCTCCAGTATACTGCTGAATAGAAGTGGCAAGAGTAGGCATTCATGTCTTGTTCCTGATTTTAGGGGCAACCCTTTCAGTCTTTTACCATTAAGTATGATGTTAGCTGTAGATTTTTCATAAATACCCTTTATCAGGCTGAGGAAGTTACTTTCTATTTCTAGTTTGTTAAGTATCTATATCATGAAAGGGTACATCTATTTTTTTTCTTTGCATCTATTGAGATAATAATCCTGTTTTTTCCCTTTATTCTACTAATATGGTGTATTACATTGATTCATTTCCTTTTTTTTCCTTCAACTTTTATTTTAAGTTCCGAGGTATATGTGCAGGATGTGCAAGTTTGTTACATAGGTAAATGTGTGCCATGGTGGTTTGCTGCACAGATCAACCCATCACCCAGGTATTAAGCCCAGCATCCATTAGCTATTCTTCCTGATGCTCTCCCTCCTCCCACACATTGATTCATTTTCTTTTCTTTTCTTTTTTTTTTTTTTTGAGACGGGGTCTCGCTCTGTCACCCAGGCTGGAGTGCAGTGGCCGGATCTCAGCTCACTGCAAGCTCCGCCTCCCGGGTTCACGCCATTCTCCTGCCTCAGCCTCCCAGGTAGCTGGGACTACAGGCGCCGCCACCTCGCCGGGCTAGTTTTTTGTAGTTTTTAGTAGAGACGGGGTTTCACCGTGTTAGCCAGGATGGTCTCGATCTCCTGACCTCGCGATCCGCCCGTCTTGGCCTCCCAAAGTGCTGGGATTACAGGCTTGAGCCACCGCGCCCGGCCTGATTCATTTTCAAATGGTAAACCAACTTTTCATTTCTGGGATCCTTCTTGGTCATGGTGTATAACTCTTTTTGCATGTTGCTGGATTCAGTTTGCTAGTATTCTGTTGTAGATTTTTGCATCTATATTCATAAAGGCTACTAACCTATAGTTTTCTTGCAGTCTTTGCCTAGTTTGGTATCAGAATTCCACTGGTTTCAAAGAATGTTTGGAATTGTTCCCTCTTGTATATTTTGTAAGAGTTTGTGAAGGATTGGTGTTATGAGTTCTGACCTTTTTGAAACACAATACTGGCTCCCTCATTCTGTGTTGGAGGTGAAGAACAAAGCCTCCTGGTGAGTCCCAGGACTCTGTCAAGAACTGCAAAGAGTCTGGGTTTTATAAGTAAGCTTGCTACAGTTTCATGGATGCTAATAGAAGACATCTGATTTCTGGGTCAGAGATGAAAGACAGTGTTACAGCGATAGTGGCAACTAGTATATCAGCATTTTTATGCCAGTTGTTATGCCAGTTTTTTGACCTATTCTCACAGGACAATATGCAGAGTGCCAGCTGACACCTGTACAATCAATGGGTTGCATTACTGGAAAGAAATGGTGAGCTTAGGGAACCTGAATTTTTCATAATGACCAGTGAGCATGCCTGCTCTTTGCTATGGAGATACTATATCTTCTAAGGCTATATGCTATCAAAGATGGTTGAAGAAATAGTCCAGAACAAAAGCAGTCAGTACCTCTGCTCATAAGACATGCATAAACACTTGAGACCCATGGAAAATTATCTCCCAAAAGACTCACTTGTTCATATTTTTCTTAATACTCTTGTTATTCTTCTATTACGTGCACTATATTTACATATCTTAAATTTAGGTTTTGTTTTATTAGTTACACATTTGCATGATTTAAAGATCCACTTTACAAGTCTTATTCCTTAAAAACAGTTGTTCCCTGACCTGCTCCCCATTCACTGCTTCTCTTTCCACTCCGGCTGATTCTGCTGACACTGACCATGGTCTCTATAAATAACACTTTTTATATTACTTCCGCCTCTTGCTTTGTCATATGAAGGCATTAACTCTTGACTTCCACTGTGAAGAATGTGGACTTGACTTCCTCTTACATTCCTACCCTATCTTCCTATGGTCTGTTTCCACATTTTCCAGTACAGTTAAGGCATAGTTTTGGTCAGCTCAGTATCAAGTATTTTTATTATGATATTGTTATAAATGCTATTCACAAATGGACTGTGTGGCATACTTTTCCTTTTCTGCACAACTTACTGTTTTGTCTCATTTTGTTTTTGCTAGTTTTCATTGCTCTTCTCCAAATGTTGGAATCTTGAAGGCATCTCTCACAGAGCCCTTTGACCAGCTCCATTCTATTCTGGCCACTCTTTCGGCCTGCTGTGCAGCTTCTTGAATCTCCCCTCAATGTCTTCCACTGATTTCCTTTTCTCTCTATTATGTTTAATTCTGTTTTTGGGTTACACATCTATCTTTCTTGGTTTATAAGTTCATTTTTGGTGAAGCATGTCCTGATAAAAGGGCACGCAGGAGAAAAAATTTTGGAGGCACTGTGTGTCTGAAAATGGACCCTCACACTTAATAGTTCAGCAGGCATAGAATCGTAGGTGGAAAGTAATTTTCTCCATTGAAATTTAGACAGCATTTGCCTCATTTTCTTCTAGCTCCCAATGTCGTCATTCAGAAGTCCGATTCTTGGCACTTGGTGTAAAACTATTGTTTTTTTCACTTTAGGAACTTTTACGACCTTTTATTTTTTCCCCAATGTTCTGTAATGTCACAGTGATGTGCCTTAGTTTGGGTCCATTTTCATCCTTTGCCCTTGGCATTTGTGTATCCTTTCAATCTGATGACTTCAGTTTGGGGAAAATTTTTTAATTTACTTCATGGATAATTTATTTCCCTCTGTTTTCTCTGTTTAGCCATTGACCAACTCCTGTTAGACCTCTTGGCCTCAATTTCTCTTTCTCTAATTTTCCATACAATTGCTTTTTGTTCTGCTTTGTGAGAAGTTTCCTCTACTACACTTTCCAAATTTTCCATTGTAGATTTAATTTCTGCTATATTTTCTAATCTCCAAGAAATGTTTTAAATATCCTTTTCCTGTTCTATTGATGCAATCTCTCTGAGGACAACTCTCCTGGCATAGCCTCTGTTTCCTCTAGTTTGCTTTCTATCTTTCATCTACGCACTTCCTCAAATGTTTGGTGATCCTTAGTTGTTTGTTCATCTTTTAAGAGTGGAATGCCATAAAAGACTTTTTCTGTGAGATTCTCTACAGGGTAATCTGGTTTTGCCTTAGTTGGGGGCTGGTCAGACCCCCAAAGAAGAACTTCCCAATCTCTTGCCAAGAGGATATGGCTGTGCATATTATAGGAGCTAGAGAAGGAAGGAGGTTGAGGACCTCAATATTCAATATACAACCTTCCACTCTATCTCTTTTTAAATTACTGGATGCCTGACCTTAACTCCTGTCCTCAACCTTAGCCGTTGTTAGAGTGAAAGGTCTTTGTCTCACTGTCAAGAGTAGGGCGGGAAATTAGGGGTCTTCCTGCCTTTCAGCTAATATTCTTGTTTTCAGTACCATTTTCGTTTCAATGTCCAGAGTTACCTTTTGTTGCCAACTTCTGAGAATATCTGGGGTTCCAGGTTAAAAATCAGGGGTTTTGTTTGTTTTTTGTTTTTTTCTGTTGCCAGTTACGATTACAGTTTCTCAGGTCTACTTAGTTACTACTCATACATCTACTTTTTAGCTTACAATTTGTTGTTGCTATTTTCCTCTCTCTTCTCTTTGTGTTTATTCCACTTACTGTCATTTTAGTGGGGCTTGAAGATAAAATAGAGGTGTTCAACCTACCTTTTAACCAAAAACAAATTACTATGTTTATTACATGTTTATCCATCTGTCTTTCCCACCAAATGTTGGAAATCTTGTTCTATTTTGTATAAAATCCCAGTGATAATTCATTCAGCGAATCCCAATCTACCATCTTAGAAACAAATAACTAAAATGGACTTTGAGAGCTCATATAGTAAGTCCCTTTGACTGAAAGCATTACCAGTCCATTAATTAATAGTACCAAGAAGAGAGGTTAGCTCATAGTATGAGTTTTTTGACATGTTTGAAAAACTGGAGGATATCAATTCTCTAATTCAATATTATACAAAGAAAGATAAAGAAGCAAGACAAAACAGAATGTCTTCTAGATCCTTAGACGTGAATAACTGCCCATCCCTCTGGAGGCTAACCCTCGGATTCTCTATCCTTTTTTTCTTGTCAAGAGAAAGCCAAAGGTCAGAAGATGGGAGGTGCTCATGTAAGCAAGCTGGAGGACAGCACTGCCACATGAGTGGGCACAGCACCAGGGCTCTCCCTCCTGGCTCCTCAGCTCCCTTCTTACATGCAGGGCTTGAGCAAGGGGCCCCTATTAGGATTCCTTGCTGGGCCAGGTTTCTTACTACTATGATAGATTACAATCTTTACCCAAGCATGGCATGTAATGTTTAATATAAAAGAGATTAAAACAATTTTTTAAAACCTCTTTGAAAATGTTTTGAAGAACAAATAGAGAAAGAAAAGTAAAGTTTTATTATGGCAACTTTCAGTGTATTCCTGCCACCTCTTGCCATTAAAACAATATTTGCTGGAATAGATGAAAACAAATTTCAGACATTATATCATTTTCATCCACAAATTATTTTTTCTTTTTCTTTCCTTCTCTCTCTCTCTCTTTTTTTTTTTTTTTTTTTTTTTTTTTTTTTTTTTTTTTTTTTTTTTTTTTTTTTTTGATGGAGTTTCGTTCTGTTGCCAGGCTGGAGTGTAGTGGCACGATCTTGGCTCACTGGAACTTCTGACTCCCTGGTTCAAGCATTTCTCCTGCCTCAGTCTCCTGAGTAGCTGGGATTACAGGCATGC
>NW_016808004.1:5649025-5661882 GCF_001698545.2 Rhinopithecus bieti
GGGGGGAACCGGGGGGTTTGAGGAGGGTTTAGCTTTAAAATAAATTCCATGTAATTTTTTTTTTTTTTTTTTTTTTTTTTTCTGTGAGACAGAGTGTTGCTCTGCCGCCCAGGCTGGAGTGCAGTAGCCGGATCTCAGCTCACTGCAAGCTCCGCCTCCCGGGTTCACGCCATTCTCCTGCCTCAGCCTCCCGAGTAGCTGGGACTACAGGTGCCCGCTACCTCGCCTGGCTAGTTTTTTGTATTCTTTTTAGTAGAGACGAGGTTTCACCATGTTAGCCAGGATGGTCTCGATCTCCTGACCTCGTGATCCGCCCGTCTTGGCCTCCCAAAGTGCTGGGATTACAGGCTTGAGCCACCGCGCCCGGCTCCATTTAATTCTTGCGACAGCCTGTGGATGTGCCAGCTTCACTTTGTCCATGTGAAACCCAGGCCCAGAGATTTTGCACAGGGTCCCTGACTCTAAAAGCCATGCTTTTGCAGTGCTCACGTTGCTCTCAGGAATATTAGTGATGATTGGATCAGTTAAAGAAGATCAAATCAATACCAAACGAGGTAACAGAATGTTTAAAACTGGACCAATACCTGCTCCATGGAATCCCCCGCAGACATAGAGTTTCCCATCCACTGCCCCTGCATTGGTGGAATTGGTGCGGAGTGAGAGGAGGGGACTTGGCATGGGAGGGCCCTCTCGCCAAAAGTCCCCATCTGGGTTGTAGATCTCCACCACGTCAAGGCATTTTCGAACTTGGCCCTTGTCTCGACCTACACAGCCAATGCCCCCTGCAGAGAATGATGTGGAGAAATGAGAGGATCAGGAACTGAAACTCAATTGTAGACAGCACCGCCCCCTGCAATGGTTTGTATCAAAGGTTTATGGGACTGTAACTTTACTCTTTCATGCCAGGTGCTACCTTGAAGACAACTTCTAAGCAATAGTGATGTCTACTATGTACTCCATAGCCACATTTAATGTCATTTTTATTCATAGTGTTCCCCTTGTTTGTGATCATGCATGAGACTGAGTCCACCACTGGATTATATTCTATAATATCCAATGCTGGTTCACATCATGAGCATCCCCTTTATAATAAGAATTTCAGGGTTGACTGTAAAGGTAATCTGACTTTGACATCTGCCTTGCTGTTGATGGTTAGCAATGCTTTTGCTGATGGGGCTAGCTCAGAAAGTGTTCTTCCCATCACTTATCATTGCAAGCTGGTTTCTCCCTCTCTTCTTAAGTTGCATGATCTTTCCCAACTAGGGAAGGACTATTCTTTGTAAATTTCAGGAAAGGCCCTAAACCCAAATGCCCCATACATCTTCCAGTTTTGGATGATATAGTTCATTCATCAGATAATTATTAAGTGCCTATGATATGTAAGGCCATGTGCTAAGTTGTAATAAGGAGTTCTGAAAGATGCATAAAGCATGTTTCTTGCTCTTAAGAAATTAATGGGATGGAAAGGGCCATGTTTGCAAATAAACAAAATAGAGGACATCAAGACAGGTATCTTAAAAGAGATAAAAATGAGATTTAGAAGTCCAGGGACTGTAACAAGGAATATAAATAACACTTAGAGAATCATGACTGTAAGTACAACTCTCCATTGGAAAAGTAATTGCATACAAATTTCCTATCCACTGTTATAAGCAGCACATTTCTATGCACTGTTTTTGTTTTCCCTTCCAAAGTCCACAGTGAAAGTTCATCAAGGTCAGGGCCATATTTCCTGATCTGAAGGATGGCTCCAGAGACTGAGGTAAACTCTCCGGAAGGAGGGACATGCCTTATTTGCAGACACGCCTCTCATCAATGACCTCATTCTATCCAGACTCACAGCCTGGTCTGTGTGACTAATCAAAAAGCCTGTAAAGCACTGGCCTCAGGTAAACCAGCTCTCCTTCACATAGAGAGAGTCCTGGAAGACTCACTGCGCAAACTGCATATGTGGAGTGGTGACTGATACTGGAGTATGTTGTTGACAGCGATCTCAAAACCAAAATTAAGAGCTCTGCTTTGATCTCATGGCTTTTACTATATGTATCACTTACTGAGAAATTAATCTCATGTGTCTCCTGGCCCATCTTATCTCAGTGTCACTTTACACCCTTTGCCCATCACTGCATCAGTCAGGTGTTATTTTCACCATCACCTGCTTTCCTATCTTGCTCACTGGCCTGTAGTTTTCCATATTGCATCCCCAGTACCTAGCCCAGTGCCTGACATGTTGTGCGTATGGAATGAAGAATGAGAAGCTTAATTTTGCATGTGCTTTCCCTGCCTGTCCAAGTGAGTGTGCTATTGGGAGCAAAGGCCACTATTCTGCATCTTTTATATTACAGGGCCTGCCACACAGTACTCAATGAATCCAAGAAGATTGATGGGAACAGCTTATTTTCACCATGGTTGGGACTTATGCCAGGCATACAAGCTGATGGAAGAGCACTTTGAAGGAAAGGTCTTTTTTTCTCTTTGCTGATGTAAACTGGCCTGTTTCCTGTCTCAGTTTGAATCCAGGGACTGAGGCTATAAACTAACTCAGGAGGCTCTTAGTGGCCTTCTCTCTTATCCGACTGGATAAATAATTTAGCCCATTACAGTGCCAAGTCCGAGCTGCAGCGTTTCCAAGGAGGGGATACACTGGCCTCGGTTAACAGCACAGCTCTGCTGTTCCTGGGCCCTCTTTCAATGTGGCACTGTGGTAGCGAGAGCTTTCTCAGCCTAACAAAAAGTGGAGTTTCCTATTTGTAGGGCAAGAAGGACTAAAGAAGAGGATTTATCCATAGGAGTTGAACCGAGCAACCACCCATAAAGTAAGAATAAAATGATCTAGTTGTCTGTTTTTGTGAGATCCAGGAGAAATGTTACTAGGCTGGTTTGTATTACAACTCCTCCAGAAGACCAGCAAGTGGAAGCAAAGAGGTCAAATGCAAGTCACTGGAGTTGGGTTAGGGCACACGGAGCAACCAGCATCCTGAGTCTAGCTCACAAGTTTCACATAAAAGCCCATTAGAGGACTTCCGAAACATGATGCATATACAGAATGGGTATTATTCTCTTGACTTTTGCAATAATTAGTATGTTGTCACTTTTGTTGCTCTGTTACCAAATGTATTTAATTATAATGTTCAGCCCTTACTCTACAAAACTAGCCGTTTCTATTTAGTGGGCAGGCAGTTCACACGCTCCACTCAAGGGGTGACATGAGCTTACAGGGTGCTCTGTCTTTGTTTCTGACCATTAATGCCTGAACACATTCTCTGTCTCGCGTGGATGTAATTCCACCATCAAGTACACTCTATCAGTAGCAGACTTAATGAGCTTAAGCTGAAGGTGAATCCTGATTAGGTAGATAATCAAATGAAAGCATGATCTTTATTAATAAGTTAGCACCAGCACTACAAGAGAAATCTTTTGATGAGAGGTGTCCTGGGGTAGGATCAGCACATCAGTAGAATTTCAATGAGATACTTCCATATCTTTAATTTATACGAACCTCTGAGCATGACTTTTCTTTATTCAAAAACAGACAAACGAATAGAAATTATCTTTGCAAGTCATATCCAAATGGACCTAAATGCAAAATATATACCCTGGTTTTTATTTATTTATATTTTTTGGTGTGTGTGTAGTGGAAAGGGGGAAATTATAGAAGAGGACAATGCCTCCCTCTCTTCTTCATCATTTCTATAAAGACTCCCTCCTTCTTGTGGGTGTGGCTATTTTAGATTCTTTCTCTTCTGGGGGAGTGCAGGAGTGAACCTCTCCTCCCACACAAAGCCTGGCAGGGAGCTGGCTGAGGCAGAGGGGAGTGGTACTCGCTGCCCAAGGTGCCCTTGAATGCAGCAGTGCTGGCTCCCAATGCCCTCTGCCTGCAGGGTCACCTCAAGGTGGCAGGCGTATTCTATTTTCCTCTGGGTTTGATCCAGAACAGGAAGGGGGTTTTGTAATCCTTCGGATAAACTGCCAAAGTTACCTGTCGTGCTAAACCAGACTTAGGGGAAAAATATACATATATTTATATTTACTATTGTCAGCACCCATATGCCCTGGAAAAAGTATGTGGACCTTGGAAACACACAGACCCTGGTCCCTATCTGTGTCACGATTTGCTAGCTAGACAAAGTTGGTCAATTTAATTTATCTCAGCCTTTTCTCATCAGTAAATTAAGGATAATGACAGCAATTCCATAACCTGTTGCAAAGATTAACTTATTAGGCAACCATGTAAAGGCGGAGAAGGGTAAGGAAGAACTCACATTTGTTGTATACCTATTCACAAGTATTGCCACAGGAATTTTCTTTTAATATCTATTCTCACGCACGGTGTGTAAACAAAATGGTTAGCATGCAGGAAGCACCCAAATGTTAATTCTCATCTTCTTTCATGTTCTAGGATGTCGCATGAGTAACCGATGTTTATTAAAGTTGCTGAAATCCTACCTTTGATTACTCTCAATTTAATTATTTGCTATGTCTATAATTGATAGTTTACTGACTGTATGGTCAAATTGACCTTAATAGTTTCTTTTGGGGTTGGATAGAGAGATTCAGAAGGTCAAAGGGCTGAGGAACGGGCAGAGCCTTCCTCTCAGCCTTCAGGCGGAGGGAAAAGCTCCCTGACATGACTTAGAGTAACTCATTTGGTCATAAACGTTTGAGAGAGGTAGGAGCTGTCAGTGGACATAACAATAGAAAAGGATTTTGCAATCCATAGGTTTCTAGGAGTTAAACTGGCCCATATATCTGAGTGGATGGGCTAATTTCTGACTCACATGTCAAACATGATCTATTCACTGCTAATATAATGCTTGTGATGATTTGTTTCATTCTCACACAAGTTGTCAGCTCTCTGATTTTTTTCCAACCTCGTATCAGAATTCTAGCTTTGGTGCTAAAACCCTAGAAAACATGAACCTAGCTTCTTGCCACATTCTAAAGTCTGACACAGGAGACTCCTGTGTATTTTCAGAATGAAGCGCTTCAGTACAAGGCTGACAGCTGCTTACCTGCCTTCTACCGGATTCCGGTTGATACTGTGCAGTGCTCGTCAACAGGGTGCCTGGGCTCACAGAACAGGGCTGCTGGGCCCCCCTGTACTGTGTCCATTCTCCATTCTCTCTGTCTGCTGGCCTTCATGGCCCTTGACCAGCTTGTTCTTGTCAGGCCAGGAAAACACAATCATCTGTCTGCTTTTTGTCTGCTACCCCACACAAATGACTATGAAAATCAAATAAAAGAGCTTCAAGGGGAAAACCAAGTTCCATTTGTTACAGCTTGATTTTGCTTCATTTTGGAGGGAAAAATCAAGTGTTGGAATTGTCTGATAACTTCCAAGTGGACATATAGATGGTTTAATAGAACGTTCTGGAGCTGGGCCCTGAGTGTCAAATAAGCTGCAATTATACAATGTTGTCCCACCTGATCCTGAGTGATCCCTGGGCTTTTGTGTCGACACAGCACTGTGTCTTTGTGGATTTTCAGTTGGTCTGGGCCTTTCAAACCCTGGGCCCATCTTTTCCCTGTCTCTTCTCCATCCCATCACCAGTCTGTCCTGCAGGGGTCCCAGCGGGTCCAAAGCCTGGGCCTGTAAGGGGAAAGCACAGAGGGGAGAACCCGGACATGGTGGGTGGGAGTGAGCTTAGGGCATGGCCTATAGATGCCACAACAGGCTAGAGGTGCCAGTTGCAGATGAATGTCACCACAGCCCTCCTCTCAGCAGTCACCGACTCTGCCGACTGTACCTCATCAGTGCCTCCCATACCCATCCCCTCCCCTACAGACACCAAGTCTTGGTGACCCAGCTGCTCCTAACTCCTCACATGTCTGGTCTGCCCTTTTCCCTCCTGCACCGCCCCTGCACCTGAGGCTCCAGAACACTCAACCATTCCCCAAATAAGGGAGGCTGTTTTTCTCTAGGCCTAGGCTTGGGCTGATCTCTCTGCCTTGAATGGCCTCTTCTCCTCCTCAACTTGGCAAACCCCTACTCCTCTTTCAAGGTTCAGCTCCACCTTCAGCCTCTCACAAAGCCTATTATATCTCTACACAGAATTGGCCATTCCCTCTGTCCTGAACAGAAATCAAGGTTTCTATGAAAATACATTGCTCTGACTTATCTCCCTATATGCCTCCTTGTTAGATGAGACTGTAAGTCCCTTGAGCGTAGATGTCTAATCTGCTTTTCAGAACGTGGCAAGTCCTAAATCCAAAGAGCTAAAAGTTGGCCGATTATAAAAGTCATCTTCCTAAGAATATAGGAATCTAATCTCAGATACAGAGAAAAATGACTGCTGTCTGTTATTGGGCTGATCTTTTCCCCCAGATTTGCCTGCCTAATACTCATACTTCCATGAAATGGTCCTGCAAAGAGCTATTAGTCAAACCTATTCCGCAGCTTAGAAGTGAAAGAGACACAAAATGTAAGTCCTTGAAGGCAAGGTCTACATCTTTATATTCCCTGAGGTGCCAAGCATAATATCTTCTAAAGGATGCTTGACAGTATTTGTGAAATAAATATTAAAGACAGAAAGATCGTAATAAGTCTTTGGCATATTTATCTTGTGTCTAAGTGAAATGTTTTACAGAAAAGGATAGTTTGTGCTCATTTCCATATTTAACCAAGAAATGGCAGAGGAAGGGAGTGATAAAAATATTGATCACATGTATGAATTAGGATAAAGGAAGAAAGATAGTACATTTTACTCCAAATGACGGTTTTTTGGTAATCGATACTTTCCTCTTTAAAGCACAAAAATTTTCCATTTCGACTCTTTATACTGTTTTAAAATAGGTATTACGTTCTTCTCTGCCTTAGTGAACTGAAGACACCAAATATAGTGGAATATTTTCTTAAGGACTCAGGAGTAACAAAATGATCTGCTGTGTATAATATGCCATGGATATAGATGGTTCTACACATTTAAGCTGCACAAAGACATGCCTAAGATTTGCTTTCTTAAACAAATCCTTGTTATTGGCATGGTTTTTTTTCTTTAACAATTTATTTCTTTTTCATAAAAGCAAAGCACAGATTGTGTAGTTGTACAACTCTTTGCCTGTGTAACATTAAGCTTTCCTGCAGACACACACTGGTAGATCAGAACCTGAGACAGCATTCTCCTAGGGTAGTTCTCATCCACCCGCAGTAACACGAGCACTGTCCTGTGGGGCTTTCACACTGTAGAAGCTTCTAAACATTCTAATTTCAGAACCAAACACATTTTAAACTTGTAGTTAATTTAAGCAATCTAAAAGTATAGTTTGGATACCCACTCACGTTTGTACTAGGTGTCATAGAATAACAAGTTTGAGGATTTTTTTTTTTTTTTTTGTCCATAAGACACTCAGAGTTTGCTGGGAAATAAAGGACAAATATGAAAACATATATAATACAGGATTATAATTACACATGGATGGAATAAAGTGTAATTTCTAACTCACTGTCCCAATAATACATAGAATGCTAACTCTCTGTGAACTTGTGGGATATCAATGATAAAAATTACTATAGCTAAGTTGCAATTTGGGAGCCACAGGTAAACTTTTGTCTTTTAGAGTACTTATTTCTGAGTTACTCATTGAGGGTGCCAGATAATAAAGGTTTAAAACCCCTCAGGTGCTTAACTGGAAATATATTTTATAGATACTTATAGCAAAAACATAATGAACCATTCACTCCAGCTCAGAGCTACTGAATCTCTAAATCCAAGTCTTTTTTCAGAACAAGGAGGCATGAGGAATATCCTGTCTGACTTCTTTGGCCATGGTAAAGCATTCCTTTCCTTGTTCATCATGAATGTATGAAATGTGTATCTAAGCCCAGAACACTCTTGCAATTAGAGCAGAACATAACTGACAGCCTATTTTGGCTTATCAGTACCAGGACACTTTGACCAAGTAACTTTATCCAACTTCCTAGAATATTCAAGTACACAATGATGCTGTCTAGAGGAAGAGATATTGCCTTATTCAGCTGTATCTCTTCTAAAAGCCAGCCCAGGGCCTGGCTTGTGTAACACATGCTTAGCAAATATTTTGAGCATATAATACATCCATTAATATGATATTACCTTTCCACTTTCCTCCGAACATCTGCGTTTTTCAAAGTGCAATCCTGTGATTTTTTTTCACACCAGAATTGCCTTTGTATTTCCTACAATTCAGATTCCTAGGTTTCATTTTAGACTTACTGCCTCTGAATTTGCCAATAGTGAGGGCCAGGGATCTGCCATTTTGGTAGGCAACCTAGGTAACTTGAGACTTAACACTTTTTAAAAATTGCTTAGAATTTTATCAAAAGAAAAGGGTAAAATCTTACCACAATGAAGCTTGATCCTCTCATTTCATAAACTAATTCACCATTAGAATGATCTTTGAAATGCATTTACTGTAATAATTTGAACCTTTTATGTAACTTTTCCCTTCATTACTCTTTAATGGCATTCAAGCTGAGAATCAGACTTGGACAGTGCTGTTATGTTTTCAGTAAACCAATGAGGCACAAAATGGTTTCCTGGAGAAAACATTGATAGTTTGGGACATTAGCTATGTGGGAAAACTTCATTAGCTGTCTCCCTAGAGAGGGAAATAAAAAGTCCCTATTTCAAAACATTCTCCATAAGACCTGTAAAACTCTGATAATTTCTGTGGCATTTCATATGATAGAAGAATAGGACAGGTTACAGAGATGTGAAAATGCAATTCAGTAAACAAATACTTACTGAGCATCTATAACATAAAGCCAGGTCCTGGGCTGGCTTTCAGAGGAGACACAGAGATGAGTAAAACAATGTCTCGTCCCTTAGACAGTCTGAGTACAGAGTGACAAGGGCAGCGACTGGCAAAGCAGCATGCTGTTCATTCTGACCAAAGGATTACATAAACCACTACAAGGAGATGGGACTTTTGCCAGATTTTGAGGATGTTGAGTTAGGTCCTACATGCAAAGGGAACAGGGTAAACAAAGGCACAGGAGGAAAGCATGTTCAGGAAGTGACCCCGAGTCCCTGCGGCTGGCGGTAGGCTTTGTGGAGTGGAGGAGTAGCAGGAGGAGCTGGGGCTGCGGGGGCAGGCTGGGGTCACGTGTGAAAGGTCTACTGCCTCCATAAATAGATTCTGGCCTCACTTTCTATATTTGATTTTGCCTGACCCATCAAGCTGAAGCAACTTTTGAATGCAATTTGACATTTTAAGAACACTTGATGGAAATCCAAAGCATATTCATGAATATACATTTTCATTTCAGAAGGGAGCATAATTTATTCAAAAGCATAACTAATAGTATGAGATCTAAAATGCTTGCCAGTTTATCTTACATGCAAACTTCTTTTCAAAGAGAGAGCCCCTGGTACCATATTTAAATCAGTATTTTATAACAGAAGCATTCACCAAGGACTCATAACGAGATTTCAATGAGGGTGAACCCAGAATGTTCTACCTTCCCCAAAATTTTACTAATAGGAGTCTGTATTTGATTCATTTTCTACTTTATTATTCATAAAATGGATATAAAACCTTGAAAACAATGCATTAATATTTTCTATAGCAATATGATATATTAACCTAAATTTTCAGGACTACCTTTTTAGGAAATTAGGATGTACTTTGGATTAAAGAAGCTTAACTAGCTCTTATAATAAGCTTTCATTGTACAAATGGCAAAATATTTTTCTTTAGAACTAAGGCACGTTAAAGTGCATAGCCTTAAACAGCACCCTTCCCTTTGGTCTCCTCCTGCATGGCAGTGGTTCTGTCATTAAACAACAGACCACTCCTTTCTGCACTTCCTAACAAAAATAGTTACGTTCCTGAGAAGGGCCTCAGGAAAAAAAAAAAAAAAGTCAAAAGGAAAGCTGGCTGGTTTTAAATACCTGTGTTTCCACTTAGGGTATCATTGACTCATAAGGCTTATATAGACTAAATAATTTTAGACTTTCTAGGAAGTTATCCAACAGAAAAGCCAATTACAGTATGGCAGAGCTGACAAAATGCACATGTAACCACATGAGCCGTGGAGTCGCTTGAGCAATCTGGCCATATCTATTCCTTTATTTTTAAGTTAAGAAGGCAATTTATAGATTTCCAGGAAAAACTACCCAGTATATGACTAATATGCCCCTTGGCTAGTTCGCCATAATTCCAGAAGCTGTTTTCATCTAAATCCAAATTATTCATGGTATCTGTGACAACACACTTTTTAAAGACAAACATTTACACAAGAAAAATTCAGCACAGGTTTTAGCTGAAGCCCATATTCTAAAATCTTTACAACACAAAGCAAACCTCCAGGGTCAGTGCTAGCCGCAATGCCCAGTAGTATAATGTTTTCATCTTTAATTCCCATTAGAAGAATACATTCTGGACAATATTTTCAAAGAGTTCCTTACATGAAAATGTGTACCTGGCTCCATACAGAAAAGCAGGCTGTGTGAATGTACAGTAAGTATGTTATCAGCCCATATTTACAATGGGAGGAAATGAAGAAAGTAGAAAGACTCAGTCCTTTGACTCCCAGTGCATGAGGACAGAACGACCTCATCTCAGTATGTCTCCTCATTTAGGCCTGGCAGGGCACTAACAACAAGATGACGGGCTGAGCATTATTAGGACACTAAAGCATAGTGGACTCCTTGCCACTTATTATAAGCAATAATGATTGTTATAACTACAATCTATTGAGCATTTTTCGTATGCCAAGCACAGTGTTCAGCATTTGACATAATACTCTCTTAAGCTTCGCAACAACTGCATGAGTTAATAATGTATTATTATCCTCCTTATTTTATGAATAAAGAAAACAGATACAGCAAAATTCAGCAGCTTGCTCGAAATCACATGGTGCTATTAAGTTGCAGAGATAAGATTTGTCTGCAGAAGGACCTTTCCTTTCTATGACTTATTTCAGTTAGAGAAGATACCTGGGAAACCTTTGTACACATGAGATTTACTCAGAAAATTTATAAAACACGTAATCAGGTAAAGGCAAGGGCCATTAACCAAATGATTCCGATTATCCCTCTTGCCTAAGTCTTTCCCTGTGATGGTTAGATGCTGCTGCCTGTTACAGTAACTCCTCATTTAACAGGAAGTCAGACAATTGCCAGTGCCCAGAACACAAGTGAAAACCCTGAGCAATGTAAAACAAGTGTTTGAGTATTGGTGCTGTGATAAGAGACCTTGAATTTTATTCTGAAAAAACTGGAGACATTGTTAATGACGCAAGGTCTAATGGCCTAACTGTATGTATAATCTACACATATATATGATTGCCTGCATATATAGTCTTGTATGTAAAATCTATTTATATGTATGATTGATGTATAAGCTTGTATGTACAATCTGGTAACATAAGAGGGAGAGAGCAACAAGAAAAGAAATTGTAACCAACAGCAGTGGGAAGGAGAGGAAAAATCCCATGAAACCCTGTAATTTGTGGCCTTCTAGTTTAGGGAGCAAATACAGTAGTACTACATTACTCAATGGCCAATGGACATCACTCACATACAGAGAAGCACAATTTTTGATGCTCTTAATGATTGAGATATTTTAAAAATTTTTTTTAACTTTAAAATTGGACAGATTTGGGTTTGAACCCTGGTTTTATCACAGTATTTGTGTAATAAAATAAAGAATTTACCTTTGTAGGATATTGTGAGAATTGAGACAATACATGAAATCACCTAGAATGTAGTAGTTTTTCAAAAAAATATGATTTTCCTTCAAAGAACTCTTTCAGAAGGCAAAGAAGAGTGTGATAACTTGGGATACGTTTTTCCTTGTTAAAAATGTAATCATATTTAGCCACTTAAAGGGGCTGGCATGAATTGTTGGGAAAATGTAACTATATAGAATCTTTCATTTTCCAACAAAGCCAGGAAGACAGTGTTTGTACTACTCAGACCTCAAACTGTCAAGGTAGCTTATCTACTTAAGAATATGTCAGACCTTGGAAAATCTAGATCATGCCTTTAGATTGCCCTCTAATCCCTTCTTGCAATACCTTTGTTATACTTTGTTGCACAGTCTGATATTTTTATCCAGAGTCTTAAATCCACAGAGCCACTGTCCTAAGAAATGTTTCAACAAATAATTTAAAGACAAAATTAACAATGGTGGTGAATACGGGGACAATCCCTGATGGTCTGTCTTGCTGCTTGGGCTGATTGAAGATGAGAAAGGGAGGGGTGTGGGATACAGAAAAGTCCCATGCTCCTGGGAAAAGACTAATTGTTCCCGAGCCATGACAAGTCAACATCAGAAGTGGTTTTCAACCTGATTAATCAATCAAAGACAGCTTGCTTCAGTGACCATGACTCTGGAATCAACCAGTCAGATACAGACTTACACTCTGGAAGGCAGTCAATCAGAGGCTGACTCACTCCACTGAGTCCTCTTCTAAGGCTGACCTGACCCCCTCCTGCCTCAGTAATGAACAAACATAATCCACACTTCTGAGGAACAGCAATCTACTCTTGCCTTTGTAACCAACACTAAACCAGACTCAACTCCTGCCCACAATCCTATATAGTATCATCAGTTTGCTTTGTTCAATGACAGTATCTCTCACCAAGTAACCATTCCTACACTAAGTAATCAATAAATTCAGCTTTCGTGGTTTCATATACTGAGTGTGGTCTTATCTCTTAACAATAATTGACATTTAATCAAAAAATAGACTAAATTAAGATTCATTCATGAATACTGGAGAATGAAGACATTAAAACATTAAAGTAACTCAACCTAATCTTTCTCTACCATACTTCGATATATATTGTTCCTGGTGTAAAGTACAAGCAACTTTCTCATTTTTCTTTCTTTTTTCTTTTGTTTTCTTTCTTTCTTTCTTTCTTTCTTTC
>NW_016808004.1:5662182-5685430 GCF_001698545.2 Rhinopithecus bieti
TTTTTTTTTTTTTTTTTTTTTTTTTTTTTTTTTTTGAGACAGAGTTTCACTCTTGTTGCCCAGGCTGGAGTGCATGGGGTGATCTCGGCTCACTGCAACCTCTGCCTCCCAGGTTCAAGTGATTCTCCTGCCTCAGCCTCCTGAGTAGCTGGGACTATAGGCACCTGCCACCACGCCTGGCTTTTTGTATTTTTAGTAGAGACAGGGTTTCACCACGTTGGCCAGGCTGGTCTCGAATTCCTGACCTCAGGTAATCCACCCACCTCAGCCTTCCAAAGTGCTGGGATTACAGGAGTAAGCCACCGTGCCCATCCTCATTTTTCTTTATTTGACTAATTCCTCCCTGTGGAGTGAGTTAGCTGATCCTCCGTTACATGCACTTTAACTATATGCACAGTTGATCTGTCTTGCCCTAGTCTCTGAGTTCCTTCTGGGCAAACAGCGTGTCTTTCATCTCTGGGTCCTTAGCACCCAGCCTAATGTTTGACGTATTCTTTGCTGCAACAAGTATTAGTTGAGTCAAATCACGGTATGATAAAAAAAAATCCAGTATCTCTTCAAAGGACATTATAGGTCTATTTGACGTCAAAGCTACTCAATTGAATTTTACCTGTTATTACAAAGGCTTACTTTCCACTGAATTATTTCTCCCTTCAATTCTGAGAGGCCAAACTTTGCTTGTTTTCACGGATCTAGTTCCTAAGAACTACTTTTGTCCATAAATCTCTGGATGTTTGTTCCTCTCCATTAGCCTACGGCCCTTCTACCTCCTTCTTCCCACTTCCCTCCCTGTGATAATTCTGAATTTCTATACTATATCTTCTTTCCCCTGCGTGTGTGTTCTCTTCCTCCCTTTACATCTTTTGTAGCTCAATGGCATGTTTTGTAATTTTAATTTTTAGGTACATTGCAAATATTACTATGTCGAGTTCAATTACTCAAGAGCAAAATTCACAAACTGAAAAAGTAATGGAAGTCACATTACATTCTTATTCAAACCCAGTGGGTCAAACTATAAAGCCAACTCTTAAATTCTCATATTCTAAGAGGGAACAAAGAAAATGTAGACAAGAATGTACCCTTCATCTAAGCAATAATTTAGTGATTACCCTATAAACTATTTATAAATGCTGTTAAGTCAGAGGTCAAAATCAGCTAATTTGATTTCCAGCTCCTTCCCCTTTGATTTCCAACTCCTTCCCCTTCTCTGGCTCACCACCTGGCTTACACAGCCACAAAACGGGGACTAAATATAGGAGTAGAGAAGAGCAGCAGCCTCATCTCCTTCAGTCTCCAGAGACCAGGAATTTCAAGACCCAGCTACTTTAGCTTCAAAATTTCATCCATTCTGTTTCGCAACTTGGATTTTGTGAAAGGGCCTTACAGAGTCTGTTAATTCAGGATACCAGAGATGGAGTTCTTGCCCATCTGTCCACTCAGGAGCTATATTTAGGGCAAATACCTGGGGCAGTGAGTGAACTCTAGGACAATCATAGTCCCCACACTTAATAATTCTGAATAGGCAATCCCTTTTACTCTCTTGAATCTGTGTATAGGTAGAATTGAGGTGTCTGGTCCTTTTAATAAGCACTAATTTGTCATTACTTTACTGTTGAAATCCTTCAATGGCTCACCATCATTTAGAGATAAATTATGAATTCCAAAGCATGGCATTTGAAGTGCTCTGTGGGCTGGCTCTTGTCTAGCTCTCCAGGTTCACCTCCTGCTACTGCTTCATTGTGCAGCTGGTGTTCCTGACACTCAAAACTACCGTCAGGTAACATGACATGCAATTGGTATGTTAACGACCAAGAATTCTCTCCTTGTGCTATTCTGTTGGGCAAACCCCAGCTTCTTGAAGTAAGCCCAGGGTCAATCTCTCTGTGACATTTTTTCCGAATCCCTAGATTTGTATAGGCCTCTGTAAGTAGCAATCATCACATGGAATTATTTCTGTTTGGTGTGTCTTCCCTCCCAGCTTTCTTGAGGTTAACCTGTGCAGCAACTGTATCCATTATATCCATATAATAATGCTTGTGGGCAGGGAAGGGAAAATTTACCCCTACTAGTGTTCTGTCAGAAATATTTATTGAGCACTTTTTATATGCCAGACAGGTATTAAGCTAGAGTGGTTGAGTGTAGGAAAATTTCTAGTCAGTTTTGCAGCTGATAAGTTAGTTCCCTCTTTCCTCCCCTTTCACTGTCTTTGCTTATTTTGTGATGATTTTGCTATTAAATCCTAATTTGAGTACAAACTATTTCATAAGATAATCTTAGGTGAATGGATCTAACAACGTGACTGAATGTCCACCTGCTTGCTGGGAGGAAGAAGACACTTTGTAGATGGGCTCAGGAGCCTAGCCCAGAGCTAGAGGCTTAACTAGTACACCAGGGATTCTCACTGCCGCCATGAGGGCCATCTGTACTTTGAAAACCCCCTTTGCAAAATGAGCATTTACAGAGGAGATGCTGATCTTGACTAGAGTTTGTCTGTGCTTAATCCCACTCTTCCAGTTACGGAAAAACTTCACAGAATGATGTGCTTACCTAATGTGAACCAGTTTCCCTAAGCCACCTCATGGGGGAAGGTCTAGTTTATGATCTTTGGCAAGAGATAAGGAAAATACTGTAATTCTGAAGTCCAAATCCTGAAAGCAAGAGTACCAGAGAGTATGGAGCCACCATCAACCAATATATAACTCATCAGGGCTACTGGCTCCACCCTCAGCTGCCTCAAGGTAAAGACAGAACTAGGGGCTCCCCAAGGCCTCTGCTAACTGCTTAGGATGGTACTGAAGTGGCCTCAGTGGAACAGCAGGACAAAAGTCCATGATCTTGAGGTCAGGAAGGAATGCATGGTAAAGGTTTTGTTGTCAGATAACCGACTTTGATTACTGCTATGCTACTTAGTAACCATCAGTTTGAATAAGGTACTTAACCTCGTTGAGGTCCCATTCTTTTCCTTTTTCCCTTTATAAAATTATAAAACAAATATACAAAAAGAAATGTGTCTAAAACTTAACAAGTATGATAACCATTCTTCCACTTCTTTATAAGATGGCATGGCAGGTCAGTGATCGTAATGCAGTGATCATTACCATCATGGATGTATGGAAAAGTCGTATGTTGAAAGGCATCAGAGAGGTGCGGAAACAGTAAGGACTAGATGAGCTAACATTCCAGAGAGGGAAGAGCCTCTTCTAGGCTGCTTTCTGCCCTTGAGGGATTTGCTGATTCTGGACCAAGGCTAAGAACTGGATTTGACACAGACAGAGGAACGCTGGTGAAGGAAAGTGAGACCAGGGAAGTTTTTGGCAGTTGTGTGGGGCTGTTGTGACAGATTGGTGGCTAGAGGATCTGCACAGAAGAACCTCAAGCACGTGGCCAACTTTCTCCTCAAAAGCACTGATTACTGGGGCAATCTGGATTCTGGACCAAATGCTTTTAATGGTCAGAGAGAAATCTCTTGCAGCTGCATGGTATATAGGTGATCAAGTCTGGCTTAAGTGAGTGGCTTGCCACAAACACGCATGTGGTCTCCATCTCTACATATTTGTCAGGTTTTGAAGTTGTTCAGGGAGGCTAAAAAGCTAAGCTAAACAACTCTGAAGGAAAGAACAGAATCCCCACAGTCTTCCAGGATAGAGGAGACAAATCCTTCCAGCTCACCATCCAAAATCAGGAGTGGTGGGGAAGAGTGGCCCATGCCCAAGGAACAGGGCCGAATCAAAGAAGACTGAGCCTTATTAAGGCTGCAACTTACTCTGGCCCAGTCCAGGCCCTGATTGGACTGAGGGAATCAGTCCCTTGCTCTGACTTAGCAAGGAAAGGCAGAATCCTCTCAGGGAGGAGATCATCAGGAGCCTCTGGTTCTTTTCCATAGTTCAGTATACAAGAAAAAAATCACCAGACATGGGCATAGGCAGCGAAATATGGCTGATCAAAGACAAAAATGTAACAGAAGCTGACTCGTGAACTATCCAAATATTGAAATAACTGATTAAGAATAAGATAAAGAAAATAGAAAAAAACATAGACAAAATGGATGAGAAAAGTAGAGAAATTCACAAAATTAGTGGAATCTATGAAAGAGAATAAGGTGGACATTCTAGAATTAAAAAATACAGTATCTGAAAAGAAGAAGAAAATGGCTGGGTTAACAGCAGTCTGAATACAATGGAAGACAGGGTAAGTGAACCTGAAAATACTTCAATAAAAAATATTCAAACTGATGTATGGGAAGATAAAAGTATAGAAGAATTCAAGTAAGACCCCAAGAGACACAGAGCACATAAATAAAGGTCTAGTGTACAGGAAATGAGCATCTCACAAGGAAAGAAGAGAGAACAAAATAGAAACAATATTTAAAAAGACAAAACCTGAGAATTTCCCCAAAACTGATGAAAACATCAGTCTATAAATTCCAAAAGCACAGTGAACCCCAAGTAGAATAAAAACAAAGAACCCACACTTAGGCAGATCATAGTCAAATTGCTGAAAACAACAGTGAAAAGAAAAATCTTATATGAAGTCAGAGAAACATTACCTTCAAAGGAACCACAATGAGACTGACATTTGCTTTTTAAATAAAAACTGTGAAAGCCAGATGAAATAGACTGACATATTAAAGTGTTGACATATATTGCCAATATAGAATGCTATAACCAGCAAAAAATATACCTCGAAAATGAAGACATTTACAATCAAAAGCCAAGAGAATTAATTACCAGAAGACTTGCACTACCATAAGTATTAAAGAAAAAAATCAAAGCTAGAGACACTTTATTGAAACGTTGGAAGCCTGTAACTTTAGGAAGGAATGAAGAATGCTGAAAATGGCAATTTTGTGAATAAACATAACAGGTTGTTTAAAGAACCACAACCACAATATAAGGTTATATAAAATATATGACAACAAAAGTACAATGGGTGGAAGGAATGAAATTAAACTGTTGTCAGGTTCTTACACTGTTTGAGAAGAGGTAAAAGTAAATTAACTTAAAGTAGACTGTAATAAGTCAAGACTTCAAATTGAAATCTCTGGGGCAACTAATGCAAAATAATATAAATGGGCCAGGTGTCGTGACTCACGCCTATAATTCCAACACTGTGGGAGGCTGAGACAGGCAGGTCACTTGAGGCCAGGAGCTCGAGACCAGCCTGGCCAACATGGTGAAACCCTATCTCTACTAAAAATACAAAAATTATCCGGGCATGGTGGCACATGCCTGTTGTCTTAGCTACTCGGGAGACTGAGGCAGGAAAATCGCTTGAACCTGGGAAGCAGAGGTTGCAGTGAGCCAAGGTCACACCACTGCACTCCAGCCTGGGTGACAGAGCAAGACTCTGTGTCCAAAAAAAAAAAAAAAAAAAAAAAAAAGGAAAATAAAAAGACCAGTTTAGACTCAACAAAAACATAACCCAAATGAAAACTAGGGTAAGGACTTAAACAGACCTTTCTCAAAATAAATACAAATAACCAACAAGCATATGAAAAGATTCTCATCATCACTAGCCATTATGGAAATGCAAATCAAAACCACAGAGATATCACCATTAAGATAGCTACTATTAAAAAACACACACACACAGAAAACAACAAGTATTAGACTAGCCTGGGCAACATGGCGAAACTCCATCTCTACAAAAAAACAAACAAGAACAAAGAAACAAACAAAACAAATACCAAAATTAGCTGGGTGGGTTGGCATGAGTCTGTGGTGCCAGCTACTTAGGAGACTGAGGTGGGAAGAGCACCTGAGCCTGCCTGGGAAACAGAGCAAGACCCTCTCTCAAAAAATAAAATAAAATAAATAACAAAAAATAAAATAAAATAGAATAAAATGTAGAGGAGACCATTTCCCCAACACAGTAAAAGCCAAGTGGTGAGTTCTCTCTCTCGGCAGACTGGATTAGTTCTCATGAGAATAAATTAGTTTGTGCAAGAGTCTGTTGTTATAAAGCCAGGATGCCCCTGGGTTCTGTCACACAGGTCAGCTTCCTCTTTGACCTTCTTTGCCATGTTATGGTACAGCAAGAAAACTCTTGCCAGAAGCCAAGGTCATGTCCTTGAACTTCCTGGTCTGCAGAATCATGAGCTAAATAAACCGCTTTTCCTCGTACATTACCCAGTCTCTGGTATTCTGTTACAGCAACACAAGATGGACTAAGAGATATATGCACTCTCATCTTTGTTGCAGCATTCACAATAGTCAAGATACAGAAACAATCTAAATGTCCATTAATGGATGACTGAATAAAGAAATGGAATATTATTCAGCCTTAAAAAATGAGAGCATGCCATTTGTAACAACATGGATAAACTACACATTACACTAAGTGAAATAAGCCAGACACAGAAAAATATTGCATGAGCTCAGCTATATGTGGAATATATGTAGAATTAATAAGCCTAGAGATCCATAGTACAGCATGATGTGATGACTACGGTTAATACTGTACCATATTCTGAAAATTTGCTAAGAGTAGATATCAGGTACTCCCACATACACATAAAAGGTAACTATGTGAGGAGACGGATGTGTTAATTAGCTTGATTATAGTGATCTTTTCACTATGTATATCAAAATATGTTGTATCCCTTAAATATATACATTTTTAAACAGTAAATGATTGACCTTTTGTATCTGCTGACTACACTAAGCCCCTTTGTTAGTTCTAGAAATTTAAAAAATAGGCCCTTTGAGGTTTTCTACATAGATGATCATGTCATTTGGAAATAGGGACAGGTTCATTTCTTTCCTTCTGCACAACTTTATCTTTCTTTATTGTACTAAGACTTCCACTATGATGTTGAATAATAGTCATAAGTGTATTCTTGCCTTTTTCATGAACTTAGGGGAAAAGCATATAAATTTGCCATTAAGAATGATATTGGCCAGGCATGATGGCCTGTAATCCCAGTACTTTGGGAGGTTGAGGTGGTTGGATCACTTCAGATCAGGAGTTCAAGACCAGCCTGGCCAACATGGTGAAACCCCGTCTCTACTAAGAATACAAAAATGAGCTGGATGTGATGGCAGGTGACTGTAACCCCAGCTACTTGGGAGGCTGAGGAGGAGAATTTCTTGAATCTGAAATATTCCATCTGGGAGATGGAGGTTGCAGTGAACTGAGATCACACCACTGCACTCTAGCCCGGGCAACAGAGTGAGACTCCATCTCAAAAAATAAAAATAATCAAAATTAAATGGTGTTACCTGTAGATTTTCATAGGTGTCCTTTATCAGATTGAGAGGTTGAGGAAATTCTCTTCTCAGTTTGCTGAGAATTTTTCATCATGAACAAATGTTATACTCTTTCAAATGATTTTTAGGCATCAATTGATATGATTATGTGGCTTTTCTTCTGCAGACTATAATATGGTAGATCATATTGATTGATTTCTGAATATTGAACCAATCTTGCATTCTCAGGAAAAAACCCATTTGGCACAGTGTGTTCTTTACATATATTGCTGTGTTGAACTTGCTAATATTTTGTTGAGGATTTGTGTGTTTGTGTTTATGAGAGATATTGATCTGTAGTTTTCTTTTTCTGTACTGTCTTGTCTGGTTTGGTATCAGGTAATGCTGGCCTATAAAATGAAGTGGGAAGTGTTCCCTCTTCTATGTTCTAAAAGAGGTAGCAGAATTGCTGTTATTTTTAAATGCTTGGTTAAATTCACCAGTGAAACCATTTGGACCTAGGTATTTATTTTTTGAAATGTTTCAAACTAAGAATTCAATGTATTTAATCATTTTGGGGTTATCTCTTTTATCTTGGGTGGCTTTTAGTAGTTTGTGGTTTTCAAAGAGTTGATCCATTTCATCTAAGTTGTCAAATGTATTTCTGTAGAGTTGTTTGTAGCACTGCCCTATTATCCTTTTAATAATTACAGAGACTGTAGTAATATCTCCTTTTTCATTTCTAATATTGGTCATCTGTACCTTGTTCCTCTTTTTATTGGTTAGTCTTGCTAGGGTTTACCAACCCTCCTGGCTTTTTCAAAGAAACAGCTTGGTTTCATTGATTTTCCTTACTTTTTCAGCCTCTAATTGCCCTGTTTCCTGCTCCTATCTTTATTTACTTTCTTCACTTGATCTGTGTCATTCTTTTTCTAGTTTTAAAGGCAGGGACTTAGACTATAGATGTGAGAACTTTCTTCTTATCTAATACAAACACTTAATGCTATAAATTCCTTCTAAACACTGCTTTAGCAGCACTCTTCGAACTTTGGTATGTTGTGTTTCCATTTTCATTCAGCTTAACATATTTTTGAATTTCTCTTGAGATTTCCTCTTTGATCCATGGATTATTTAGAAATGTGTTGCTCAGTTTTCAAGTGTTTGAAGACTATTCAGTTATCCTTATGTTCCACTGTGGTCAGAGGATATGCTTTGTATGATTTTACTTCCTTAAATTTTGTTAAGGTTTGTTTTATGACTCAGGATATGATCTATCTTAGTGAACATTCCATGTGCTCTTTCTGGGTGGAGTGGGCAATAAATGTCAGTTAGATCCAGTTGGTTGATGGTGTTATTGAGCTCTTTCTATATACAGGTACTTGTTGTTTTTCTATCTACTGGTTCTATTTATTACTGAGAGAGGAGTGTTGAAATCTTCAATTATAATTGTGGAGTTGTCTATTTCTCCTTTCAGATTTCACTGCATGTAATTTGAGGTTCTGTTGTTAGGTACATACACATTTAGTATTGTTATGTTTTCTTAGTGAATCAATGATTTTATCATTATGTAATGTCCTTCTGTATCTCTGGTAGCTTTCTTTCTGCTGAAGTCTACTTGATTTGATCTTCACAAAGCCACTCCAGCTTTCTTTTGATCAGTGTTTGCATGGCATACATTTTCCAGCCTTTTAGTCTTAAACTAACTATATCATTATAGTTGAAGTGTGTTTCATGTACACAGAATATTTTTAGGTCGTTTTATTTGTAAGCCATTCTGACCATTTCTGTCTTCTCATTGATATCATTAGAACATCTGCATTTAAGGTAATTATTTTTGTGGCTAGATTTAGATCTACTGATTTATTGCTTGTTTTGTTTGTTCTCTCTGTGGTATTTTTTTCACCTTGTCTGATCTCTTTTAAATTATTTAAACATTTTTCAGTCTTCCATCTCAATGCATTTATTGTGATTTTTACTATATCTCCTTGAGTAGTGTTTCTTTTGGGATTACAAAATATGTACTTATTTCATAGTCTACTTAGTATCAGTGTTTTATCACAGTAACTGGGATGTTGGAATCTTCACCTTATAGTTCCACTTACCCTCCCTCTTGCATGCTATGTAAACATATGTCTCATAGATTACACCTAAATACATTGAAAAACCCTCCCTGAGATCTCCCTGGTACTTTTAGTTCCCAAATGTTCCCTTTTTTGGTTCTCTGGCTAGAAACTTGAGGTTCTAGTTACCCCTCTCTGCCACACATTTCTGTATTTGAACTCTTGTTGGGCTCAAGTGACAGAACAAGGGAGAAAGGAAAAGGGGAAAGCAATGTGGGTTGACCACACCCTCTTGGAACTGCAGCTTGACTAAATGGAGAGGAAGTTTCTTCTCCCTTTGAGTTTTGGCTCTTGCTGGTCATCATTGCCATGGGATTGTCTAGGTATTGAGATGTAAGAGTACAGAGAGAAAAAAGTGAGGGGATATCTACATTCTGATAATTATAACCTCTCTTTTCAGTAACTCATGCCGAAGCTAGACAGATTTTCTTGGAGCTCTCTCTATGAATAATGCCCACTTCTGGGTTTCTAGCTGCATTGACTTCAGACTAGGGGCTATCAGAGGAGAAAACATAGTAAGTCATATGGCGGTGGTACTTAAAATTCTGGTGTTCTTTCTTGATGCACCTACTTCTGTTTACAGAGTCTTCAAATACCTTTTCCATGCATTCTGTCCATGTTTTATAGTTGTATTCAGTGGGAGAGAACGTGAAGTGTGCTTACTCCATTTTACGTGGAGCCAGAAACTCTATTAATTGATTTTGCTTTAAAGTATATTTTGGCTAATATTAACAAGCAGCTATACCAGCTTTTTTTTAGTTAGAATTTACCCAAAATGTATTTTTCAATCAAGTCATATTTAAACAGAATACGGTTGGTTTTCTTTCCAACAGACTGATAATCTTTGTCTTTTAACTGAAGCATTTAGTGCATTTTCATTTAATATAATTGTTGATATATTTCATCTAATATCCAGCTTTTTATTTCATATTAGCAGTTGTCTTGTTTATTCTATTTCTTCTTTCTTATTTATTGCATTCTTTTGCACTGATTTTAATTCTATTTTCCCATTTGTTAGTTTAAAATTTGTATACTCTGTATTCTCTTAGCGGTAAGCCTAGAAATTTAACATGCATACTTAATGTCTGCATCAAATGTTGCAAATTTAATCCCTTCCTTGGTCCTCCTCCTGGATAATAAGGGGATCTTAGGACACTTTCACTCCACTCACCTCTGTCCCAACTTGTTGTTATAATTTTGATTTCATTTATTTTACTACTATTTTATCACTGTTTAAAAACTATTAATTATTATTTTATAAGTCAATTTAATATTTATAACTGATATTAAAAGTCTATCTTAAATATTTAAGTGTGAAATGTTTCCATTTACCCATATGTTTACCACATTATTAGCTCTTCATTTCATCTTGCATTTTAGACCTTCAATCTGGGATCACAATTTTTGCTTAAAAACATACTTTAAAATTCCTTTATGGTGGTCTGCTTTCAGTTTTACCTGCTTATGGTGGTCTGCTGGTGGTGTGCTTTCAGTTTTACCTCATCTGAAAATGTCTTTGTTTCATCTGTGTTCTTGAAAGACCATCTCATTAGGTATAGAATTCTACTTTAGCATTTATTTTCTGCTAGCACATTAAACATGTAATTTGACTGTCTTTTGGATTCCATTATTCTGTTGATAAGTCAGATGTCAATCTGTCACTTCTTAAAAGTAATCGGTCTGTTTTCTTAATCTGCTTTTAAGATATTCTCTTTCATTGGTGTTTTTCAGTTTCATGATAACTACAAATGTATGTATACATTTCTTGTTTGTTGTGCTTGGCATTCATTATTTTTGTTTGTTTGTGTGCATTAGTGCCTTTCACTGGTTTTAGAAAATCCTCACCCATTTTTCTTCAAATATTGCCTTTGTCCTGTTTTCTTTTTCCTCTCCTTATAGAACTTTGTTAAACATTATTAATCCTCTCACCCTATTACCCATCTATCTTAACTTTTCTTCTATTTAAAAAAAATCTTTGTGATATACTCTGGGCAAATTCTTCAGAACTCTCTTCTATTCACTAATTTTCAGAACTCTCTTCTATTCACTAATTTTCTCTTTATATTTGTGTTCTGCTCTCAAATATACCCATTGGGTTTTAATATTGTTATATATTTTTACATTCCTTGAGTTATAAAGTCACTTCTTACCCAAACTTTTTTATCATTCTCTATCATTTTCTATTTCCTGATGATATTGTAAATTTTATCTTTTATTTCTTTAAACAGAGTAAGCACACTATTTGTCTGATACTTCCAGTATGTGAGGTCTGTACTGGTTTTTTGTTGTTGTTGCTTGTTTATTCTACTGGCCATTATTTCCATCGGTTCTTGCTGAAGGTGTCTTGCTTCATTAACTGTGGAATGCTTGTTTTCCTTGGAAAATTATTTGTGGGGGATTTCTGAGGTCTAGGATAAAGATACATTTCTTGAGAGAATGTGAATTTGTTTTTCCCAGGTACCTGAGCACACTATCAGTCTGAGGCATCTTAAACTAAATTCATGATTCAAGCTTTGTCTTTTCTTTTTTCCCACTTGGGTATGCGAATTTGGGTTGAAATTCCATCAAGAGCTTATTTATGATTATTACTTCTCAAGGGTGTATGAGCCTTTCATCAGTAAGTTTCTCAGTGCCAAGATGTTTCTTTGAAGTCCTCTGAGATGAGAGATGTAAGGCAGGTTTACTTCTAGAATATGGTTACACAGAGGCTATAGCTCTTTGAAGTACCAGCTTTATGTGCATAGTAACTCTAATTAGATTTCCCACCTCGAGTAATTTTGGTAAGCTACAAGCCTGGGAAACAAGCTTACAATTTTCCAAGCTTGATAAGTGATTGGGTGCCCTGCACATTTACTTATTGAGACAACTTAGACACCACATTATACACCCATTGTGTGTACAATTTAGTGATTTTTAGTATATTTACAAAGCTATGCAGCCGTTAGCACAAGCCAGTTAAGGTAAGTAAAGTTGGTTGATAGTGCTGTTTAAATCTTCTGAAACCTTGCTAATACTCTGTCTAATCCTATCAATTCTTGATGACAAATCTCTATTGATGATTGTTTGATTATTTCTCATCTCATTTTTTTTTTTTTTTTTCTGGACTCCTGGGCGGAGTCTTGCTGTGTTGCTCAGGCTGGAGTGCAGTGGCATGATCTCAGCTCACTGCAACTTCTGCCTCCCGGGTTCAAGTGATTCTCCTGCCTCAGCCTCCCAAGTGGCTGGGACTATAGGCATATGCCACCATACCCGGCTAATTTTTGCATTTTTCATAGAGACAGGGTTTCACCACGTTGGCCAGGCTGGTCTTGAACTTCTGACATCAAGTGATCCGCCTACGTCAGCCTCCCAAAGTGCTGAGATTACAGGCATGAGCCACCGTGCACAGCTTCATCACTTCATCTCAGGTTTTGCTTCATGTATTTTAGGTCTCTCTTTTTGGGTATGACACATTTATAATTGATATATTTTCCTGATATTATTGACAATTTTATTATCATGAAATTTTTCTGTTTGTCTGTAGTAAAAGTTCTACTCTATTTTGTCTGATGATATAGTCACTGCACCTCTCTTAATATTACTTTTTGCATTTTATGTCTTTCTCTATTGTAAAATGATAGTAAATATTTGTGTATTTGAATGCAAAACGTGTCTTTTATAGAGAGCATATATTTGGTCTTAATTTCTTATTCAATATGAAAATCTCTGCCTTTTGATTAGGGTGTTTGATCTATTCCCATTTCATGTAATTTTTGATAACGACTGGCTATACATCTGCCATTTTGCTATTTATTTTCTACTTCTTGAAACTCTTTTTCTCTGTTCCTCCTTTGCTGCCTTCTCTTGTATTTAATGTATTTTTAAGTGTACCATTTTCTTTTGCAGCTTTCTTTGAGCAGAGGGCTCACTATATGGCCCAGGCTGGTCTTGAACTCTTGGGCTCAAGTGATCCTCCCACCTCAGCCTTCCAAGTAGCTGGGATTACAGGTGCATGCCACTGTGCCTGGCTTCTTTAGTTGACTTTTAAACTACTTTTTAAAATTTCAGTGGTTGCTCTAGAAATTCTAATGTGTGTTTTACTTTATCATCCTCTATTTTAGGTTAATACTGAGTTGGTTTCATTACAAACAGCAACTTTGTTCCAAAGTAACCCCATTTTCTCCTCCTCTACTCTCTGATATTGTCATATATATTACAACTGCATATGTGAAAAACCTAACTATATAGTATCACAATTGCTGCTTTACAGATGGTCCCCAACTTATGATGGTTTGACTTAAGATTTTTCAACTTCATGATGGGCTTATCAGGGCATAAAATACATTTTTTACTTTTTATATGTTTAACCTATGATGGGTTTATTGGAACGTAATGCCTCTGTAAGTTGAGGAGCATCTGTATTCTTTTATATCTTTTAAAGAAACTAAGAGAAGAAAAAAGAAAAACATGTATTATGCAGCCCTTTATATTTCCTTATATATTTACCATTTCTTGTGCTATTCATTTCTTCCTTTGGACACAGGTTACTGTCTAGCATCACCTCCTCTCAGTCTGAAGGATTTTAGTGTTCCTTTAGTATTTCTTGTAAGTCTGCTAGCCACATATTGTCTCCATCTTTATTCATCTGGGGATGTCTGTTTCACCTTAAGTTTTGAAGCACAGTTTCGCTGGATACAGAATTCTTGATTGATCATTTTTTTCTTGTAACACTTTGAATATAATATTCCACTGCCTACTTGCCTCTGAGTTTCTGGTAAGTCTCATCTGTTAAGTATACTCTTGTTTCCTTCTACATGATATGGCATTTTTATCTTGCTGCTTTTAAGAATTTTCTGTCTTTAGTAGTTCTTCTATTATGTATTTACGTGAGGACCTCTGGGAATTTATCCTACATGAGGTCTGATAAACTTCTTGGATCTGTAGATTAATGTTTTCCCATCAAATTTCAGAAATTTTTGACTATTACTTCTCTCTCTCATTTCCTTTTGGGATTCCCATGAAACATCTGTTCATAGGTTTGATATTATTCCACCTGACTCTGAGCCCTGCTAATTTTTCTCCAATTTTTTCTCTCTTCTTCAGATTATATAATCTCTATAGATTTCAAGTTCATTGATTCTTTTTTCTAACATCTCAAATGTGCTACTGAGCCCCTTCAGTGCACTTTTATTTGGTTTATTGTACTTTACAAGTTTAAAATTTTCATTGGTTCTTTTAGATAATTTCTATTCTTTATCAATATCATAGTGGACTCATTGTCATATTTTCCTTTAATTCTTTAAAATTGGTTTCCATTAATTCTTTGAACATATATTTGATAGTCACTTTGAAGACTTTGCCTCCTAAATCCAACATCCAGGCTCACTCAGGGACAACTTTTATTGAATACTTCTGCACCACCCCCACCCCCAAATGGGTTATGCTTTTCTGTTTCTTTTCCTTTGCATGTGTTGTAATTTTTCGTTGGTACTGGACATTATGGATAATATATTGTAGCAACTTTTTATCCTGATTTTCTTTTTTTTTCTTTGAGGGTTTCTTTCTTTTCTGTTTTTTTGACTGCCTTTTGTAGTTGTTTTTAAGTAATTTACCTAAACTGAATATGCCTCTTCTACTGTTTGCTGCGGTTTCCCCTCTGTTTTCAGAGGGGAAATCTTACACATTTTTGTATTTTAGCCTATGAGTTACCCTTATTTCTGCATAGCTTAGTCTCTGTCAACGACTGGTGGTTGTAGTCAAACACCAGTAAGGCTTCCACTCTCTCCTGGTGGATCTGCATGGGAGTACCTTAAAAGTTCAGATAGTTTCCAAGTCTGCTATGACTTTCACTTTCTGCCTGGTCCTCTTGGATCTGCTCTGTACATGTGCTCAACCTACCAGTCAGCTAGGAATGTGTGGAGAGCTTGGACTCTCTATGGGGCTGCATGTTTATGCAGCTTTCTTGGCCTCCAGGGGATGAGTTTATCAAGTCTCTCTGTGACTTTCTGATTTCCAGGATCTTCCTGTTAAATTTCTGGCCAGTTCTTTTGTCTGCTGTTGTACCAACCAGGACTAAGACCTCAGCCTAGGAGAACTCTAGGCTTTTCCTATTTTCCACTGTGAGTGTGGGTTTTCCACCCTCTACTCACAAATATGTCAGCTCCCTTTGGCAAAAAAAAAGCTGCTGGTTTTTGTAGCCAGCCCCACTCTAGCAATATTATCATGTTGAATGAGCTGGGATAAGGAATAGAGCCTCACGAGAGAATGCTACAGACTGCCTGAAGTCTTACTTCAAGCTCAGTATTGTTTTTAAACAAAGAAACTATTCTCAATTTGTTACTTATGATTGATTTCTAGAGATCTAAAATGGTTGTTTTTGACAAATATGCCTGGTTTTATTTTATTTTATTTTATTTTAAGTATAGAATGTTGACTTTTCAGTTTTCATAGTTGGAAATCTGCTTTCATTTGGCTTTTGGTCTGCTAAATTCTTACTGGCACGTCAGCTCTTAAAAGGTTTCTAAATATATGCTTTACAACGTTTTTAGGTTATTTTCAGTCGGAGGATGAGTCTAGATACCTAGCCAGCTATACAGATCAGTTAATAATTTATCTGCTTTTATGACTATTAAGTGAAACTTTAAGCAAAGAATTTAGCAAAGTGTCCGTAACAAAGGGGCTCAATAAACAGAAGTTACAATATCTGAACACTTATATTGTAGGAATTATACATATATTATCTTAGTATCTCAAAAGAGGTAGGCATTCCCATTTTAATATTAGCAACAACATAAAAATATTTACCAGACCAAGAATATATAGGTGGTACATCAGGATTTCAATCCAAACACACTCAACTCCAAAGCTAGTGCCTTCCCTACTTTACCATGCTGCCTTCCTGGTGAAGGAGGTTTCAGTGGCTGCTTTTTGGAAGATACCCTGTAGACTATCTAGGACATAGTAAGAAATTAAATCCATTATAGGGATTAGAAAGAGGGCTCATTGTTATATTAATTGACAGTGACCCAAAACACAGTGGGGGTATATATAGATTCCTAAAAGCAGACAGGGCTTTTGCTAAGATAATATGAGTCACTGAAACTAATAAGGTTTTAGGATTCTATATGGTAATTGCCCAAATTCCAATTATATATACAGTGAACAATTAAATATGAACTAAGACTACTACAAAAATACCTAAACAACTGAACTACATTCCATTTCAAAGTTTATAAATATATTTGGGAATTAAGTAGCAAATGTTGAGGAAGTTGACTCTTTTGGGCTGAATCTTACAGGGTGGTAAAGCTTACTGGGGTGGTCATGAATCTGTTCTCCAGTTCTGAATATTCAGAAACTACAGCGTAAGCTACTGTAAAAACCTTCCTAATTAGTCTCTCCACTTCCAGTTTCTTTTTGTCTTTGCTGTGTTCTTTATATGCTTATCTCACCAGTTTTTCTAAAACATTTTAATCATGTTGCTTCTGTATGGTTTCTTACCATTCACTAGTATTTCCTGAATTCTTCATCCAAAGGCCTCTATAATCTGCTTCTCAGTTTACTACTCAGCTCTTTCTCTCACAACTCCCTGTCCCTGGTGGACTCATTTACGCTCTTTTTATCCTGTACTCTCACCACTTTCATCCTCACCTCCAAACCACTGCTTATTTCATTCTCCTTATTTGTTCTTTTTTGCCCCCTCTCATTGCACCCTTTCCTGGAGTGTACTCTTTTCTAGATTTCATCCACCCAAATCTTACATGTTCTTTTAAATCTACCTCCTTTCATTCATTCAATGGACAGTGTCCATGCCATGAAGTGTAAGTTCCCACAAGTGCCTTTCCCATGTAGTTTATCAAACAATATACTATCATTTAAATTCCACATCTAGCATAGTTGTGGCTCCACATTAGGGGGAACTCTCATTCTGGTCCAATTGATATATCACTTTTATCCCACTTTTGGCTGCCCCCAACTTTAATATGTTTAGTAGAAAGGCCCTTCATCCCCTTGAGTGATACACCTATCCTAGGTGATCTATCATAGGTTAGGGATTGTCTCTTCTGGGCCTGTGACATAGTATATAGTTATAACAAAGAAATACACATCAAGAGAAAAAAACTTAATTATAAGTGAATCTCATAACTGAGGTAGTCATAAATTATGTTGCATTATGTTCTTGTTCTTAAAATCATAAAATAACTGCTAATTCTTGAGTGCATTAATTATTTTGCTTCATGCTGTGCAAACAGCTAAGAGATAATGGCCTCCCTCTAGTAAAAAAATATCATCATCATAATACTTTCTATTTAAATGCTTAGTTTGCTTCCATCCCCTATTTCATATTTCTTCCTTGCCATGTCTTTGCTATCCATCATCTTTTCCGTATTTTTCCCATTGGCCATCAATGCAGATTGGATGAAATAAAGAATTGGCATAGGTATCATTTCATCAGTCCAGTCAACCTCCCTGCCTCAGTGTTTCTTTCCCATACTTATGGAAGGTGAGGGAAGGTGACAGAGGATAATGTTAGGTAGATGGAATGTCCTTAAAAGAGCTAGGGACTTAACATAACAGGAAAAATCAAGGAGTGGAGAAGGATAGGGGATACATATGGGATGTTGTGGAATTGTTTTTATTGTACCCACCTTAGTGGAACTGAAGTCTTTTACCAATTCTTGCTAGTTATAGTTAGTACAAGACCATACATATAAGAAGTACAAGACACACATAAGAAAAAAGTGCTTTCAAATGAAAATTGCTTGATAACACCTGTCTAGAAATTTGGTGGATTAGGCAAAATGAGGATTGGCACAATCTGTGGCACAGTCTTACCTATGGTGGCTTTCTCTTCTAATGGCACAGATCCATCACAGTTGGTGCAAAGCCCACATTTCATTGACTAAAAGTGGCCAAAGGCTTATTCCTATTTCAAAGTATATTATTTGGTAGTATATATAAGGATATATCATTACTGTTTTTACATTCCAAGGCACTTATAAATGCCATAAAAATAGTTTTGCTCTCAATGTCAATGGACTTCCTTTAATCTTATTTGACTGTGCTCTAGAAAACAAGAAATAAAAGACAAAGTTCAGCTAGTTGTATATAAATTTGAACTGGGATACAAGTGCAAAGGAGAACATATCATTTTTGCTGAGGCAAACTGCTGAGGAAAATAAAAGTAGTTATACTGTTAGCAATCTGCTTCTTCTTACCCAAAACATAAATCTCACTGTTGACTACAGCTGTACTGAATCGGTATTTAGAGTACTTCATGGATGCCCGCACACTCCATTGATCTTGGCTGGGGTCATACTGCAACAGTTTGTTGCTTAATCGATCAGGTTCTTCATCAGGAAGATCCATCTGTATGAAATATGACAGCCAATATAATAACATACCATTTAGCGATCTTTGTGAGTACATGAATGCAATTAATCAAAGCAGACAGCCAAAGAGATAAATAGAGGTTAACTGCAGTGACTCATACTCATAAACCCACCAAACCCCATGACGGGGGTTATAAGTGTACTGTCAATATCAGAGGAATTTATATTCTGAAATAATGGGCCAAAGGTGTTTGGTTAGAGCAAACAATCTGTGATCTTAGCAGTGAGACATTTATTACAGCTTTTTTTTTAAAGAAGCAACTGCAAAGCCTTAAAAAAAAAAAAAAACAAGCTCTCTTGAATAGTATTTAAAGTGTAATTCTATTTTACCAAACTTTATAGTTGTTGGTTTTGATATTTGTGAGAAACTAATTTTAATAATTTAGAAGACATTTTCTTTATATTTTTCTAATCCATATGAAACAAAGTTGCCAAAACATTTTAGTGTCTTCGTAATTATTTTTACACCATAATTATGGCCTATATAGGAATGGTGTGAATTCAATTTTCAAGACTTACCGACTAATCTAAATTATTTGCAGTTATTTTAACATACTTATTTTATATATTTTTAATGACTAGAGAAGGTACAAATTAAACAATTTTACTCTTACACAGAAGTGGCTTTTCCTATTCATAAATGTTAGGTGAAATGATGTCTTTTGTATACATGTATGTGGAACTTTATATGACTTCAAGCTAAGGATTCATGAGTGTCGTTTTCTTGGGTGATACAAGTGTTCAACAAAGAAATAACTGGCATACTTACGAAAGCTTATGCAATGAATTTTAGTTAACTACTTTAAATATACCAAGAGTTATGCTCACCATGACACATGCACAACCCTGTGTGATCTTGCAATTGTTATACAGGTACTCAATTGGGTAGCAAAGCCTTTCCTCTATGAGGTAAACATTCACATTATCTGTTCAGAAACTTTATAAATTAACAATCGTTGACTTTATGGTTTTAATTTTCCTTCTAATTTAAGTATTTAATCTCTATTTTAGTGAAAGAAATGCAAAGAAAAGCTTCTAAGTTGTTTTTGGAGCTTATGCATGCAAAATTAACTATGTAAATGGATAATTTTGAAAAAGTTTAATTACAAATAATCTGTCAGGTTTCTCCTGCTAGCTGTGATGAAATCTGTACTACTTTCTGACATACAGCAGAAAAAATTAAATGTGTTAAATGTGAGGTTTAAGTTTTTAAAACAGGTATGATATACTATAAATAAATGGCAAATTCCAAGCTTCTGAAATGAATGCAAATAGCATCAGTTTTATCCTGAAGCAAATTTGGAGAAACAAAAAATAATACAGGCAAAAATAAATTTACTGTATGCCATGAGGATGACCAACGAGCTAGTGAGATTAATTTTTATTAGAAAGTCCGGTTGGTCGGGGCATGAGGCAGCTGAAGTGATCCTAAGAAGAGTGCGCCAAGGCACCAGGAGAGGACATCCAGCGGGGAGGGAGAAGGCCACTATGGCCACACACCCCTGACTTTTCATTGTAGTTTGCCATCACTTCACTGGACTTCAATAGAAACAGCATTCTGGGTTCTCTGCCTGCTGATGCCCAATAAAAATATCAAGTGTTACAATCACAATATGCTTTCATAGAAATGATTGTGCCATCACAGATCGGTGTTCTGGTGTCTCACTTAGGGTAAGAATTTTAAATATGGAAAAGGCCTATGAATTACTTGCCTCAGGTCACAAAGCTATTAGACACACAGAACTGGATGAGGATCCAGCTTCTCTTCCCCCTAGTTAGATGCTCCCTACAGATAATCCCTCAGCACAAATATTTTTCATAATTAGCAAGAATGGGAGGATTATGAAGAGCACAGCGTGAATACTGAATCAAGTCACGTCTATGAAAACACACTTTAAAAATCCATTCTCCTAAATTGCTTTAACACTTTAAAACCTTGAGTTATATTCTATAAAACAGAAAGCACTTTACCAAAATGTAAGTCACACTCTTTTAGTATTCAACAACTACAACAATTTTTAACATAGCAGCCAGACTTGGTATTGCCATGCCAATTATGTATACAGGAAATTTCTTAACCTGAGGGGTCCAGCCTCCAATCACATAAAGTTTATTATTCACTGTCACTACAGCATGACATGCCAATTGCAGTGGAAGGGGAGACACCCTTTTCCAATTGTCCCGTTCTACAGAGTACTTATCCACACAGTTTGTAATAAGATACTGGTTTTTAATTTTCATCTGTCCTCCTATAACATAAAGGTCATTATGAATACTGCCCAGAGCATAGAGTTCTCGAAATTCAGCTGTGCATAACTTTTCCCAAAACTGGTTTCCTCTATCATGATACCTGCAAAAGAGAGAAACAGTATCCAGGATTAGAGGTAACATGAAAGCAATTTACCCAAGAAATACACTTATTTATTATCTGACCAAAAATAATGAGATATGGTTCTTCCAATTGGAGGACAAAAAACATTAATATAAGAAAGTGATACAGGTTTGCTTTTATTTTAAAGGAATGATGAACAAAATATAATGTGCTTTAAAATAATTAACCACATATACCTGAAGAGTTTTAGGAAAATATAGAGAAAAGTATAGACTATCCAGGAGTAGCCTTCATTTTATAATTCTGGGAAAGAAAATCAAGAATGAATGGTAAGTTTTTCGGCAAATCATTTCTAATTTTACCATAAAAGTAAGCAAAATACAAGAATGCCTTATTCTGTGGACAAGAAATATCACTTTAACATGAACATTAAAGAAATCACAGTTTTAGGGCAGATAATCTAAAAACATCTCAATTCATACATTTCTCTCAGGATAATTTAGAATATGTAGAATTTTAAGAACTGTTGTAGTTCCAGCTGGCTTACAATTGGGTTAAGAGCACTGTATAAAAACCTACCTGTAGATGTCTACTGGGCATTTAACATCTATTTTAATCTACTAGATGTGGCAATTTCAGTAACTTCTTCCAGAGTATCACTCTAAGAAGAGTCTTAAGAGCTATGGACAATAGTATATATGGTCTTTCAATGCCTTCTGGAATCCAACACATTAACTGATAATGTGTGTGATGGGGCATTGTATGGTCACTGGGTAGATGAGTTTGTAGCTATCCTTTGTGTTGCATCATGATAATGGTAAGTCTTTATCTCCAATCATGATTGAAGATACACAGTCTGAGAAGGACAAAAGTACTTCATGGGGACAGAGGGATAAAAATATGTGAAAGTAAATGTCCCAGAAAATCTAGAAAGTATGTCTGGAATTCAAAATTAAACAAACACACACACACACACAAAACAGGAAAGCATGGAAATTAAGAAAAAAGTTGAGCTGTTTGGAAACGAATTAGGAACTTACGTGTGTTTTATACAGAGTACAATTTTTAAGTATAGACTACTTATTTTGCATTTAACACCTGCCAGTTAATTCTATGATAGAAATTTTTCCCAGTTGTCTAGGCCAACTCTTAACGTTCTTTCCCAAAGAGACATCTTTACTTGAGGCTTGACAGGGAAGTTAGAAGGCATGCTCCTTTCTAAGAGGGTATGTCTGGCTTGTCACAGCTGAATGCAGAAATTTATCAAACCTTATGATGGCTGTCTTCTATGTAATTCTAGGCAGAGAATCAAAGTCTCTAGAATCACAGGCGATATTTTCATCACTATTTTTAATTGTTTGAATTTTAGAATAGAAAGGAGGAATAGGTATCTGTAACATACGTGGGGGCTGCCAAAGTAAAGCCAACTGAATGGATATATAAATGAACTTTAAAAAATGGGTTTGGGTTTTCTGAGACATAGTTTAAGAAAATAGGCTAGAAATGAAGTACATCCTGTAAAGGTTAGGAAGTAGATGTTTGCTGGGTGACTTCCTAATCTGATTTTTGTTTTCACATTTAGAACTGAAAACAGGGAGAGAAAATGCCCAGATAAAACTCTAAAATTTACTATTAAGTGGATATGACATAAAAAAGAAAACAATAGCGACAAAGGCCTTCATTGCTAATAGAGATTGATAGTTTAAAGACAAATGGAGATAAGTGAAGGAGATGGAAAGGTACATCTTTTTTACAAAGAAATAATCTTCCAGAGTACTAGTTTACTTCCTCTTTTAAGTCAAGGAGAAATATATCTGCATGGAAATCTATGAGTAGAGGCAAGCTGAAGAACATCTGGATGAAGATAAGAAGAATAAGATACACAAATAATATAACAGGGATGTAGCACAGGATGATAAATTTCTTATGCATATCACAAAACTGGCACTACAGTGACCTCCAGTAATGCTAGGAGATTTTAACTAAACAGAACATCAGCTGGAAGTCTCATTTAAGCCTAAAGCAACGCTTCTGACAATTTCATTATTGGAGGAAATGATGGGAGTAACTAATAACTTTTACTCTAACTCTGACCAATGTGGAGGAAACAGTTGGTGATGAGAACCTCGTTGAGTTCAAGATAAATAGGAAGGAAAACATGGGGTATAGTTAGACATTTGCTGTTAGAAAGGGAAATGGGCTTTCTTTCTTTCTTTTTTTTTTTTTTTTTTTTTTTTT
>NW_016808004.1:5685670-5760817 GCF_001698545.2 Rhinopithecus bieti
TTTTTTTTTTTTGAGACGGAGTCTCACTCTGTCGTCCGGGCTGGAGTGCAGTGGCCAGATCTCAGCTCACTGCAAGCTCCGCCTCCCGAGTTCACGCCATTCTCCTGCCTCAGCCTCCCGAGTAGCTGGGACTACAGGCGCCCGCCACCACACCCGGCTAGTTTTTTTGTATTTTTTAGTAGAGACGGGGTTTCACCGTGTTAGCCAGGATGGTCTCGATCTCCTGACCTCGTGATCCGCCCGTCTCGGCCGCCCAAAGTGCTGGGATTACAGGCTCCAGCCACCGCGCCCGGCCGGAAATGGGCTTTCAACAAGTTAAAAGGAAAGATGTATGAGGACCAAAACTGAAAGACACCTTGACAGGGTTGGAAGTTTATTAAAAATAAGATGTGATGGCAGAATTGTAGACTGTCTTGAGGAGGAAGAAAAAAACGATGTAAAGAATCTGAAGTACGGGGTCAAGAGGTTCTAAGGTGGAAAAAGGGCACCCAACCAAGAGCAAGTGTAAAACAGGTGGCATGGACCCGTGAGAACCACGTCGGGAAGCCAAGGCTTCCTCTTCCTGCGGGGATCTGCTCTCCTGGCTCCGTAGTCTCTCCCTGATAATTCTGAAGAAGGCTGCTCCTGTGGCTCAGGGACATGGTTGGTCACCATGGGCACGGGTCTAGGTCACTCAGCCAGGGCTCTGCATTCTCTCTCCTACTAGGCGAGACTAGACATGTCTTCAAAGCATGAATGTGGAAAAGGGACAGGTCCATGGCTTGAGACAGATAATGTAATGCTAGGAGATGACAGAAAAATACTAGACCTCTTCATTCCCTCTTTTGTTCCATCTTCACTGCTAAGAATTACTTTCTGACTGAAAAGTCTGAACAAACCCTGGTAAAAGAGAACTGAGAGGAGAAAAATATTGGGGGAAAGTTTTACTATCTAGAATGTATTCCATGTGCATATTTCTAGCTTTCTCACTTAGATTTAATTGCTAAATACTCATTTAATACTGGCTGAATAAACAGTAAATAAATGTATGTGTTCTCATAAGCAAAACCTAGATGATATGCTACTTCTTAGCAGGCATTCTTTCCTCTTACTACAATTCTAGGATTAAAGCATTCTTTGACTACAAACATTTTACAATGTTGGAGATTTAAGCAAAATCCACAAATTAAGGATGCAGAATGAAAGCTGACAGATTATTAGTAATTTATGGTTAAGGAAAAAATTACTAATTACTCTAAACTATGAACTAAAAAATATATTCAAAGGAGTCTGTGTTAATAAACTTTCCTTCTTGTTATATTAAGATCTTTAAAAGCAAAGCAGTATATTAAATCCTATTATGGATAAATAAAGCTAAGAGTGAAAACTAAAATGGGATCATAACAAACACATTTAACTTATGCAGATTCAACTATATGTTAACAATTAAAGGAACAGAAAAAATAATTTTAAAGTATTGATGATTTAATTATGAAAGTTATATGTGCTACATTTATATTTTTATATAATATATGTGATACATTTATAAATTTTTATATATACTATATTTATATTTAATGTATACACACACACAGACACACAAAAGCATGTTCTGTATACTATTCCTTATGGGAGATGTATATGGTAATTTTGACTACAAATAATTTAAGATGTGATGACTTTTTGCAGTTCTTTCTTCTACTGCTGCTAGTATCAAAACAACATAATTAAGCAAATTTGCTGCTAGATACACACCTATAAATTTCAACATTCTTGTTCTTTTGTCTAGAGAGTTTAGAGGCACTTGCTTCTCCAGCCACAATTATAGTATTATTTTCCATGACAACACCAGTACACACAGTTCCTAAACCCTCTCCATACTTGGGAGATGAGATGAAATAGGTTTTCCGTGATACAGGATCATAACAAAAACTGGCATCCCCATAGCTCCTATGTCTTGATCTGATTCCTGAAGAATTGTTGCCAATGCAAAGCAGAAGACTGGTAGTCTCCATGCCATAGCGCAGATTTAGAGAGTGCTGTTGGGGTGTCTTGATGGCTTTGAATGCATTTTGAATTATGTCAACGCAATCTGCATCACACAGAAGCATTGTGTTCCTTCTTAGGGCTTGTCTTAAAAAAGAAGGATTTACAAGTTCCAATCTGACTTGCTTCAAAAGCTCAACAAGATGCTCTGCACGCAATTCTTTGTTATGATTTACCCATCTCAGAACTAAGTCCAGAATGCTCTCTTCTCTGGATATGTTAAGATCATCTGATTTAATAAGTGTCAAAAATTGGTGCACTTCGATTTCTAGTATTTCTTCATGTAAGCTGACCTCGGCAAAGTGCTGATATAAATATTTCTTCGATTGATCAGATAAATCTTCAGCTCCAATCTGCTTTGCAAAATAATAGATACCTAAACAGTTGGAGGCATCCATGTGGTCCATCATATATTTTTGACACACACTGAAGACTTCTTCCATCTGCATAAAATAGGCAGCCATAGCTACAGTCTGTACATTGGCATTATTGATCTCCAAAGCTGCATTGTACATGTAATTTAATAACACCGACACACTTTCTGCTGTGATGTCATAAAGTACGACTTCCCTTTGATTGCATTCAAGTAGTCCACAGGTGAACATAGCTTTGAAATAAGGGCTAAATGCAGCCAGGACCAGTCTGTGGCAAGGAAATTTCTCTCCTTCTGCTATGAGTACCACGTCAATCATTTCTGCTAATTCTTTCATGTTCTTAATTTTGTTCAGTAAATTCAAGCTATGTTGGTATTTTTCTTTTCCCTCAGTCTTGCACTCCATGATCTACCCTCCAAAGTTTCCAACTAAGTCTTCTTCAAGTGTAGCTTGATTCCCGAGGGGCTATTTGCATGTCTGATTACTCAAGAAGCTACAGAGATGTCAGGAAACATTTCTAAGGGAAAGAAAAAAGGCAGTTTTCTTCTAAGAAAAAAATTCTCTATAATTTAGATATGCAGCATTAGTTCTAAAAAGCATAAACAAATATTATTCACTCTAAGCAGAGCAGTTTAAGACAACTACTTTTGTATCTAAAAATATTAATTTTGATTATGTAAACAGTAACAAATTAACTGCTGTCACAAATTCTCCTAATCGGTGGCAGAGATTTTTCTAGGACTGCAAAGACTTCCCTCCCAACATTTATGGAAAGAGAAGCGATAAACTGGGCACATTTTGCAATTCCATTTCCAGTTACCAAATGCAGTTGACCTGCAGGCAGAGGATATAGAAGCATCAGTTAATATTCTCTCCGAGGAGATGCAAAAATCACCCCAAAGGTTGTATGCATCCCCTCCAAAAAACACACCCAACTGTTTTAATGGTCAGTCCATAAATTCATGACTGGGGCCTTGTACAATATACCCCAGAAGAGGAAAAATGGAAAAAAAAGTCCACTAAAATTCTGCTCAAACTTTGATGTGGGGCATGTAATTCAAAGCAGTAGATAACACAGAGATCATATCTACTGGGCTTTGGAAGGCACTACCAAATGTCAGCTGATCTGAAAATCACAATATTTAAAACACACAACTAAATCACCCTCAACTGCCTAAAATCATATAATTTCTCTGTCCTCCCTCCTTGCTCAGCTTTTATTATTTCCCCAGTTCATAGTGGCAGAGACTGAATCTCTCTTCACCTTAACAAGCACTGGTCTGTTTTTTAAAGCTAGCTGTCTCATCTTCACCTTCCCTGGATACATGGAAACGGGATGTTTCAAGGAAGTTAATTTAAATTAGCTTTTGTTTTAAAGAAGGACATTCCTAGAGTCAGAAAACTTAATGTTAGAAGAGGATCTCAAGTCTCTACCACCTTTTCCAGTTCTAACTTGGCTGTAAGTTGCAAGCAGCAAGAATAACATTGATGGGAAAAGTCAAAAGTTAATACATTTCTAGATTACGAGTAAGATAATATCCTTTTGGGGTGACTATTCTCCACTTCTCTGCTTAAACCCAGCAGAAGAGTTTTGAGAAGTGAAATGTCCTGTTTTAAAAAGAACATCTGGATATCCCCAGATTCCCAAACATAAATCAACTTCTTAAATAAATATTTTGCTTGGATGCAGTTTCTCTGTCTCAAAAACATTGGCTTTGACAACAATCACAAAAAAAATTTATTTTAAAATGTAAATAACTGGCCTAGATATATTTGTTGTATCCCTTCCTTCCAACTGCGTTTTATACAACTCCTGAAAGCTACTCTAATTGTTAGGGGTTTATAGACTAAATGAATTTACTGATGGAAATCCAGAAAAATACCTGGGCAGTGATATTAGCCACCGCACCTCAAAAAACATTCTCAGCACTGTTTCTGGTACATATAAGGTACACAGAAGACACTGGCATGGCACATGGGGGCTTTAAAGTGAGAGAGCCCTGGTTTGGATCCCAGTTTAGCCTCAACCTTGGCTTCTTCATCTTAAAATGGGAATAATGTACATAAATAAAGTAGCTAAGTTAGTCTTTGGCATCCAAATGATCAATAAATGGACATTATTATTAGTTTCCAGTGATATAGCATAGTAAACTCAAAGGTTAGGAACACAGATTCTGGCTTGGGTGGCCGAGGCCTGAGTATGAATCCTTACTCCATTATCTAGCAATATGAACACGTTCCTTTGCCTCTTTATGTTCTAGTTTTCTCTCCTGAAGTTCATTTTGAGAATTTCATAAGAATATTCGGGAGAATTAAGTAAGGCCATGCATGTACAATATACAATTTTCTTGGTAAAATTTGCTTGGTAAAACTTAGTAAAGTTTTACCGAGTTTTCTTGGTAAGACTTGCTTGGGTACAGACACAGCTCCTAAGTGAAGAGAGCTGACAGTAACTTTCCCTTGTAATGAGGGCAGAGTACATTCTCCTTTCATCAGCAAAACAAAACTGTATAAATGTTCTCGGTGATATAAATGGGAAGTTACTCACTGCTTCAATTTACAGAAGACTGAACTGGTGCATTCATAATAATAGTATCCATAATAATAGAGAAAATGGAGTAGAAAAGATGCATATAAATCACAAGAATAAACTCTAATTACTTTCCAAGTCCAAAAAGCAGTTATACTCCTGTCCACTATATTTCGTTTTGAGAAGTGGACCACTGTAAATGTTAGTGTGGTACAAAAATGTCAATTTCTTTAAGCCACGAATGTTTGACAGTGTTTAATTTTATAATCTTTACATTATCTTTACTATATTATTTTTACTGCTTAAGTTGCTACTTTCTCTAAATAATGGTTGATATATGACTATGCCTTCTTTTCTAGGAAACTCTCCATGTTCTGCTGAAGTTTCACTAGTTTAAATTCACAGCAGCACTGTTTGAAATAGCAAAAATTTGGAAATAACTTAAACATTCATTAATAGGAGATCAGATTGTAGTATATTCACTCGAGAATACAGTACAGCCAAAAAAAAAAAAAAAAAAGAATGAACTAGATCTACATGTGTCAATGTGGCTGTATCTCACAAACATAATAATGTGTGAAAAGGACTGTAGAATATACATGCCACTTACCACTGATGTGTTTCTAATATGCAAAACAATATTAAATATTCTAGTAGAGTGAATATTGATGATCGATTCTGACAAAGTAAGTATGAATATTTGGTGAATCTGGCATAGGTCCTATAGGAGTTTTTTCTACCATTCTTGGAACTTTTCTGTAAGTTTGGAATTATAAATTCTTTAAGGATCTGTACAACTGTAGTGGAATATAAAAACATGAAGGGTAATTATAAACCCCAATTGCAAGACAGTGTTTCCCTTCAGGAGTTGCAGAAAAAGAAGATGCAAGCAGGGAAGGATGACAAGGAGTTTCAACTGTATAAATGTTTAATTTATGCAGCTGTTTGGTGGGTATCCAAGACATACTTTATTATTATTAAAGCGTCTTTGTATATCTTAAATATTGTATAAGTTAAAAAAATTTTAAAACTGCATTAGAGTCACTTACAGCTTTTGAAAAACCTAAATGTTGTAAACCATGTAAACCATGTGTGCATTATCAGATTTACATATATATATATATATGAATGAGAGATAATAGATACATCATGAATTTTCTTTATAATGTAGGTAGCCCAATTTATGAGTGATTGGAAAAAACAAAAAATTATGACCTCCTTATTCAGTCTGAATGAGGACTGCTTTGGAAACTGTGGTTATAGCCCTCCCTCCGCCTCAATATCCCTGGCATCAGCCTGCAAGAGAGAGAAGGGCAAATACAATTCCTAATCCTCCTTCAGTGGGAAAAGAAGTTGCTGCATTCCTAAACTGGCATGTATTTTTTTCCCATAAAAATGTTCCCATAAAAATGTTCAGTATACACTTTGGGAGGCTGAGGTGAGTGGATCACGAGGTCAGGAGTTCGAGACCAGCCTGACCAACATGGTGAAACCCCGTCTCTACTAAGAATACAAAAACTAGCTGGGCATAGGGCGTGCGCCTGTAGTCCCAGCTACTCAGGAGGCTGAGGCAGGAGAATCGCTTGAACCTGGGAGGCGGAGGTTGCAGTGAGCCGAGATCGTGCCACTGCACTCCAGCCTGGGCAAGAGAGCAAGACTCTGTCTCGAAAAAAAAAGTTCAGTATGGTGAGTAGCTTATAATCATGATAGAGTTGATCAACATGAAACCCTTGATTTTTATGGAGGAAAAACTGAAGACGAGAAATTATTTGGACAGGGCTAAATTCCACAGTCTGTTTAAAAAACTTCCAACAGACTTTGGTTGGCAAACCAAGGAACATCGACATTATGCTATCAGAAAATGATGTCCCAGTTTCAATGTTTAAAACAAAACCATTTTTAAGGGTGGGACCCTTTTGTACATTGGCCACCACCATGTATAAAGTTATTACCCCACATTAAAAAAAATCCCAGGCTGATTTTCACCAACACTACCCCTCATTCAGGCATTCTGGCACCTCCCAACCTTTCCTGCCTCATCTCCTGACTTTCCTTCCTTATATTTTTCAATCTTTGAGTAGTACCAAACTACTACAGTTCTAACGCATATGGGCCTTTAACATGCTGTTCTGTCTTTACACATGTAAACCTGTGTCAGAAATATCTCCCCCATCCACCTGAAAAAAATATAACCGGGGCTTCAAAATTCAGCTCAGATATCACTTCCTCACTGACGCATCCCTTTGCTTTCTTGCCTGTGTTGTGTAGACTGTGGTTGCTGCACTGCTATTGCCATTCACTTTTGCAGATGCTTGCCTCTCCTGTCTATGATGAGCACACTGTGGGTAAAGGACTTGTCTGCATCACTTCTGTATTCTTTAAAATGGTTACTTATTTATTTTAGAGACAGGGTCTTGCTCTGTTGTCCAGGCTGGGACCTCAGCCTCCCCTGTAGCTGCACCACTACATGCACCACCACACTTAATTTTTTTTTTTGTAGAGACAGGGTCTTACTGTGTTGCCCAGGTTCATCGCAAACTCCTGGCCTCAAGCAATCCTCCTGACCTGGCCTCCCAAAGTGCTAGGATTATATGCTTGAGCCACCATACCTGGTCACTTCTGTGTTCTTGTCTGTGATGACACCTGGCACACAGGAGTTGCTCAATATGGTTTGTTCAATTGAACTAATGCTTTGTTTAGTGCTAAATTACAAGTTAATGATAACCTGTTTTTTCTAGGTTTTATCCATGTTAATAAAACATTATATTCAAGATTTTTTTCTACATATAAAATGTATTGTGATACTATAAAATATTTATTTGGTGTTTGACCTTTTCCTGACATACAACTCCTAAAATCCTTGGAATCTCCAAAGTGATAAATACCTTTCTGTACACTAAGGAGTTGACTGAGGACTGGCAGCCTCTAGAGCTTCAGGATAGGAGCTGGTCACCAGAAAGAATAAGGCAGGATTAGAGCACTGGGACTTTCAGTTCCATCACCTGACCTCCAGGGAGAGGGGCAGAAAGTTAAGTTGATCACCAATCAAGCATGCCTATGTAATGAAGCCTTGATAAAAACTCCAAAAGGACAGGGTTTGGAGAGCTTCCAGGATAGCTGAACATGTGGTGGGTTCCTGAAGAGTGGTGGCCCTGGCTGTACCCCTTCCCCCATATCTCATCCTATATATCTCTTCATCTGTATCCATGTTAATATCCTTTATAGTAAACTGGAAAACTTAAGCATTCTTCTGAATTCTGTGAGCTGCCCTAGCAAATTAAACCCAAAGAAGGAACCCCAACTTGAGGTGGGTCAGTCAGAAGCTCTGGATGCTGGGACTAGTGACTGAAGACAGTGGTAGCCCTGTGGGACTGAGCCCTTAACCTGTGGGATCTGACGCTGTCTCCAGGTAGATGGTGTCAGAATGGCACTGAGAGGACACCCAGCTGGTGTCTGCTGCAGAACTAAGTGATTGCTTGCTGTTGGGGAGAAATCCTCACATACCTCTTGGTTAGCAGAGGTCACAGACATTTTCTGTGTTGATTGTTGTGTGACAGCAGCGGAAAAACAGTTGTGTTTTTTCCTACTCATCAATGCTTAATGCTTCAAGTTGCTATCCTCTTGTCTCAGTCAAATCAATCATTCAGAATCGTGAAGTGAAGTGACTCCCTTGCTTATAGCTTGCACTGTGACACCCAATTTTCACTTGCACCCTCAAAATTAATTCCCAGTCATCATCTGCTTTCTGGGATTTGGCCCCATTCTTAAGGAACAACTGAAGCCATGTATTGGCTTCACTTATGCCTGAGATTACAAATTGGCTGCTCAGCTTTTTTTGTTTTTGCGTTTTGTTTTGTTTTTGGTAAATTAGTTGTCAACATGCTAAGCTGAAATATTCCAGCATCTACTGAAAAAAATGAAAGCTATGGCAACACTGAGTACTTAATTCCCAAGCGGCAACAATGTGCAGGACCTGAGTACCCAGCTGCCACCTCTCAGTTGGCACATCTACTGGGCCCCATTATCCCCTTTGAGACCTGAGTGACGGTCATTATTTGTAATTCTTACGCTGTTGCTTTTCTCTTTCCTGTCCATTTACATTATCCTACAGCCATTTAAGTTTGTGACTCCCAGTTTATACGATTACGTCTCCACACCCTATTTTGTTTCAGCAACACCATCTTGCTCAAATCCTACACTTGGAGAGGCTGGTAGGAAATGGCTCAGAACACACGCACCACCCTAAATGTACTCTGTGTTTCTCACTAGCATGGAAAAAGACCTGATTCGTTTCATAACAATCCATCCTACACACCGGGCATCCAGTAACAGCCAGGCACATGGATGATAAAGACAAATAAGACTACTTTTCTTTTCTTTGCTGAGTTCACACTGTTTTGCATTTTCACAGTGTTTTTATACTTTTCAAAGTGCTTTAATCTGCATTATAGCTCATTAGTTCCTTTTAAGAATCATTTGGGGGAAAACGTAGGGCAATTATTCTCCTGGCTTTAAAGTTAAGAGAGTTGCTCAGGGATACATTCAGCATTTATTAAACTTAAACGAACCCTTCTAAATGCCCGGCACTATCCTAGGTTCCGGGAAGACAAACAGGAACAGAGAAGTGCCCCTACCTTTGTTGTGCTTACAGTCTAGTGAGGGAAGGCACAATAACACATTGGTCAGGTAATTCAGAGGATGATAATACTATGAAGACTACGAGCCTGAACAGCCCGACGGGGAAGGGCGGAGACCCCTGGCCGGGCGGAGATGGCCTGCAGGGGAAGCTCCTGCTGAGCCCGACCTGACGCCAGGCGCCAGCCCACAACGAAAGTCACTTAGAGAAGAGGCTGCAAGTGCCGGTGGCCCCAAGCCGGAGCCCTGGTTCAGCCTCGCCCGGAGCTGAGGCAGGACTTGTGACTGGGGCCGCGTTCCCTGGGACGTTACCCCTACTTACGAAGGTGCTGCCTGGTTCGGGGCGCGTCCCCACTCGCTCCACAGGGGCCCCGCGATGGGTCACGACCTGGCCTGGACGCTACCGGGTGGCAGGGCGGCCAGCGGGCCTGACTGACGCCACTGCCCAATATGGGACTGTGCCGGCTGAACGATATAAATAGAGGTCCCGCGCCCTGCGGAGGAGGAGGGAGGGGGCTGGCAGCGCCTCCGAGGCGACAGGTGCTGCCCTCGGCTTGGAGGTGGCCCGAGACCACGCCGCCGCTGCCCGGCCAGCCACTGTGCGCCTCCGCACCTATTCCCGCGCTGGTTCTAGACGGCGACTACAGCCCCGGTGTCGGCTTTATGCATGCACAGGGTCTCCCCGCGCGCGTCCCAGACCCTACTGAGCAGCCCCCTGCGGAACGCTGTGCGCCTGCGCAGGGTGTTCCCGCGCTGGCCCGCGTGCCAGAGCTACTGAAGGCCTGCGGGGAGGGCACGGGGACAAGTGTTTAAAGAGGGTTTGGACATCGAGCTTTGAAAAATGCTAGTGTTCCCGTTAGTCTTTTAAACTTGCAAAATGACCAAAAGACCCCATGTGTAGTCTCACTGTGACCCGGGGGTAGGGTTGCCAGGTAAAATACAGGGGCCCAGTTAAAGGTAAATTTCAGATGTACAACCAGTAATTTTTAGTGTTAAATATGTCCCAAATATCGCATGGTCAATTCACGTTTAACTTGGTGTTCCGGTTGGGTTTCATTTTGGTCTTGTATTTTTATTTGCTACATCCTGAGCCATCGGCTTGTGATTTTTTGCCCTACACCTCTCTGAGTGGGAGGTTTCCAGGACTCCTGAGAAAAGACTGGTTAGCCAGGAGCGGTGCACGTATGGGAAGACTTCCTTAGGCAAGTGTCACAAAATATGGCAGCTGTATTAGCTCAATTAGCTTAAACCAAAGCAAAATAAAATTGTTTTCAGTGGTGTCAACATAACTTTATTATCTTACTATTATTTTAGCTCTATAGGTCAGAAGTCCAAAATATGTCTCACTGGGTTGAAATCAAGGTGTCAGCAGGGCTGTATTTGTTTCTGGGGCTTCCTGGAACGAATCTGTCCCTCCCCTTTTGCAGCTTCTGGAAATGTCTTCATTCTTTAGCTCCTGGCTCCTTTCTCCAGCTTCAAAGTCAGAAAATAGGGCTGAGTCTTTCTCACATGCATTGTGTCTGGAGTTGGTTCCTTTCAGTGGGTTCCTGGTCTCGGTCTTGCTGACTTCAAGAATGAAGCCATGGACCTTCACAGTGTTAAAGCTCTTAAAGGTGGCACAGACCCAAACAGTGAGCAGCAACAAGATTTATTGTGAAGAGCAAAAGAACAAAGTTTCCACAGCCTGGAAAGGGACCCAAGCGGGTTCCCTCTGCTGGCTGGGTGACCAGCTTTTATTCCCTTATTTGTCCCGGCCCATGTCCTGCTGATTGTTCCATTTTACAGAGTGCTGATTGGTCCATTTTACAAACCTCTAGCTAGCCACAGAGAGCTGCTTGGTGTGTTTTTACAGAGTGCTGATTGGCGCATTTTACAAACCTCTAGCTAGCCACAGAGCACTGATTGGTGCATTTGCAATCCTAGCTACAGAGCGCTGATTGGTGCATTTTACAATCCTCTTGTAAAACAGAAAAGTTCTCTAAGTCCCCACCCAACCCAGAAGTCCAGCTGGCTTCACCTCTCAGCATCCCTTTAACGCTAACTCTTCTGCCCACCTCTTCCTTTTTTTTTTTTTTTTTTTGTGGTAAAATACACATAACATAACATTTACCATTTTAATCATTTTTAAGCATAGTCAGTGGCATTATGTTAATAATGTTGTACAACCATAACCAGTACCCATTTCCAGAATTTTTTCATCATCTCAAAAGAAACTTGGTACTCCTTAAACAATAACTTATTTCTCCCTCCCCTCTAGCACCCGGTAACCTCTAATCTACTTTTTGCCTCTATGAATTTGCCTATTCTAGGTGCCTTATATGAGCAGAATCATACAGAATTAGTTACTTTTGGGGGGAGGGGGGCAGGGACGGAGTCTCGCTCTGTCGCCCACGCTGGTGTTCAGTGGTGTGATCTCAGCTCATTGCAACCTCTGCCTCCCCCGTTCAAGCGATTCTCCTACGTCAGCCTCCCTAGTAACTGGGATTACAGCTGTGCTCCACCACGCCCAGCTCATTTTTGTATTTTTAGTAGAGACGAGGTTTCACCATGTTGCTCAGGCTGGTCTCAAACTCCTGACCTCAGGTGATCCACTCGCCTCAGCCTCCCAAAGTGCTGGGATTACAGGAGTAACCCACCGCGCCTGGCCAGAATTTCTCCTTTTGTAATTGGCTTATTTAACTGAGTGTAATGTCCTTTCTTTTCTAAAGGATGAATAATATTTCTCTGTATATATGTGTGCGTTTATATGCCACATTGAAAACAAAACAGATTTTATATTGGTAAGCAAAGTCCCTTTAAACATTTTAGAAGGTATTCATGTCAATGAAGAATGCTTGCATGCATTTGTATTTACACTTACTGTTTTTTTGGTTTTTTTTTTTTTTTTCCTTTTTTAGTGAAGGGGTCTCATTTTGTCACCTAGGCTTGAGTGCAGTAGTACAATCATAGCTCACTGCAGCCTCAAACTCCTGGGCTCAAGTGAACCTTCCACTTCAGCCTCCCCAATAGCTGGGATTACAGGTGCGTGTCGCCATGCCTGGCTAATTTTTAATTTTTTTTTTTTTAGAGAGATAGGATCTCGCTATGTTGCCCAGGATGGTCTCAAACTCCTGGGGTCAAGCCATCCTCCCGCCTCAGCCTGTCAAGCACACACATACATACTTACAGTTATTTGAGGAAATTCCTGTGTCCTTTCCCCACAAACATCCCTTGATCCAGTTAGTCCTGGTTAGATCCTTCTGCAACTATTTCCTTTCCTGCTTCTGGTTTTGTTTACGAGATGTTTGTGTGAACCTAATGAATCTTTCTCAGCTTGATTTGAAGGCCCCGTTCAGTTTCCTATCGGGCTACTTTATTTTACCTTTTTCATTTGTTTCAGGAGGAAGTGGAATATGCTATGAAGAGTCAGGGCTTGGGGTCTGGAGGCTAATTTAGATGCTGGGCCGTATCACTAAGTGACTATAATTGATTCTCAAAACATCCATTTGCCAAATGATTGATGAAGTATTAATATTTACCAAATCTACTGATTTATCAATAACTTGATTTAAGGAATATGCACTGGAATATATCATATATGAATATGTACTTCTTTACCCAGCAGTAACTTACTATTCTTTTTCTATTTACTGCTCCTTCCTACTGGGTGTCTCTCTCTTGCTCTCTCTCTTTCGCTCTCACTCTTGCTCTCTGTCTCTCTCTTCTTGAGGCGTTTTCCCTCCTCTTTCTATTCAAAGCTTCATTTTCAGTCTTTGCTTTCTTACAGTGTTGAGTTGTTTCTCTGTATTCCTGTGTGCAGATTTTGTTATTTTTATATAATTCATTCCTTTATTCTGGTCCTTTGTAGCTGGTCTACCTATGTCTGGCTCCCTTTTATTGTGACTAGACCCCGGGCAGCTTTTTCTTAACACAGAAACCATTTTCGTTCCACACACCCACTCCCACCCCATATCATTCCTACCTTCTGAAGGAGGAATACACATGTCTGAAATAGTACTTCTCACACAGTGCAGCCTGGTTCTTGTCTTGAGCCAAGTCTGCAACTTGGCTTAAGCAGTTTCCTCATTAGATAAACTTGGCTCTTAAATGAAAAACAGGCAACTTCATTCAATCCCCCAAACAGCCTGCCGCAGCACAAGCAGCGGTCACAACCCAGTGGTGCCAGCTTTCTTCTCTTTTTTTTCCATGTCTGCCCTCTTACTAGCTTGCACCAGTTCTGCTGCTGCATCATATTGTCTGTGGAGCCATTTTTAAAAAAGTATCAGCTGCTTCTTTCCATCCTCCTTCATCATGTATTTCCTTAGGAGACTTTGATCCTCTAATCCGTTCCAAAAAGTGAAACTATTCCAGGCTCATTGCCTCAGGGGGAGAGTCAGGACAGTGAAAAACAGGGAGAGAATGGAGGAAATGGTCTGCTCATGACACTTTCCATTCCAGAAGTCCAGGCCCTTTCAGGAAAGCCATGCATTACTGGCATGCGTGAAACATTTGGGAGACAACCTTAATTTGAGCAGTGCATCCTCCTGCCATATCCCCTTCCCCAGCTGAGGAGAGGAGTGGGTCTCTGAAGGGCAAGGAAGGAGAGCATAGGTTTTCCTAGGCTTTGAGGAAGAAGACCTGCGTCCTGTTTGGCTGGACTAATTGTAGGGAGGCTTGTGGGATCTGAGGAGAGAAGGAATGGCTGTCTCTCTTGCTGAGAAGGGTCACAGGGAGGCCACCAGAACCCAGTGGGCAGCAACGACTTCATAGTGTGACTGAACAGCAAGGGCTCCAGATAACTCTTCCAGAGGCCTTGGTGTCCCCAAGGCTCTGCTACAGTAGAGAGAGCCACTGAACCAAGGGGGCCCATGCAGACAGGCACGTGGGGAGCCCTCGCACAACCAAGAACCAAGGACAGTGGACCTCTCTGTGGATGTCGGTGCAGACAGATGGCAGACGTTGAGTTCCAGAAGGAGGACGCCCCTTCCCCTGACTCTGGTGTCTTGGTAAGACCACCCCCCCCCGCCGCCCAAACTTAGAGGTGACCCTGGGAAAGCGGAAGGATTGGGTATCCTGGTGGCCTGGGGGCTTCAACTAGAACTTGTTAGCATAATGAGGTTCTATCTCACACACACTTTAGCTTGTGGACTGTCAAGATGGAAGGTTTGACATAATACAAGGTCTGGCCTGGAGAATGAACCCTCGCAGAAGTGGGGAATGGTACCCCTCTGGGGTTTTTCTTTCAACCTTAGTTTCAGCATGCTACAAAGAGCACCTTGAAAGAGAGAGAAGAAACAGGAGCTGAACTAATTACCACTATATAATTTGTTGATTCCTTTCATCTTATCTATTCACTCTCACCCCCAAATGTGAGCTCCCTGAGGACAGGGATTACATCTGTCTTGTTTGCTGCTGTATCCCCAGCCCCTGGGATAGTGCCTGGCACAAAGTAGGTACTTAGCAAATGTCAGCACAGTGAATGAACAAGTGAGTGGGTCAGAGTCTCAGTTACAGAGTGGAATTCATTCTGGCTTGTCTGGGAACACCACACAATTGGGCTCAGATGTTACAGCCCTGGGAGCGATGGCTCTTCTTCAGCCAAAAGAAATGCCCCTGCCCCATGCTGCTCTGCCCCTGTTCCAAGACGGAACTCCAGAAGCTTCCATAGCTGCATCAGACTCTCCCCTCGTCGTGCCTGCCAGATGACTGTCTCTCTCAGGCTCCCGCCTCCCCTCCACCTCTAGGTCTCCTGGGAGGGCCTCTGATGACAGAGGCAGGTCACAAGTCTGCACCCTGACTTTGGGATGGTCCAGGAAATGTAGCTTAATCATTTCTTTGATCTGTTTCAGCTTCTCTAGTTGGAGGGTTGGAAGGTGTATTGCCCCTTGCCCCCTCAGCCTGAGGTTCGTGACCTGTGAGAAGCTAAACCACCACTACTGGAGAGGGCCAAAGGTGAGCGGCATCCTAAAGAGAGCTGGGGTGGCCACATGGGGGACAGTCCGGAGAGCACAGAGGAAGGGCTCAGAGAAAAGGAGGAGTGGAGAACAGGACTAAAAGCAGCATGTAAAAAACACTAGATGGTGACGACGTGGTGGAGAGCAGAGGCCAGAGGACTTAGAGCCTGAACTTGAGTGCTGACTTCCAAGAACAGGCTGGCAGTCCTGATGTGTTTAGTCTCACCCACCGCAGTGAGAGAGTGTGTGTGTGTGTGTGTGTGTGTGTGTGTGTGTGTGTGTGTGTGTGTGCGCGCGCGCATCAGTGCCTACAGCTTCAGGGTCAGCACCTGTGGGAGGGTGAGGCTTCCAGCAGTCACAGTTCCTTCATTTTTTGTCCTTCCTAACTGTCCTGGTTTGAAGGACTTGGAGCTCAGAGCATTGTTGCCAGTGTCCATTACATGATGCTCTCCCTACAGAGCTTCACACAGCGGCCATGTGGACGTACCTGTCCTGTTTCCCTGTCCAACCCCATGAGCTCATGCAGGCCAAGAACTCTGTCCTGTTCACCTTTATGGTTCACTCACCTGCCTAGCTTAGGCCTTCAAGAGAACAGAAGATCAGGAAATGTTCACTGATTTGAGGTTACTGAGAGGAAAAGCAGGTAAGCAAAGAGGAAGGTGGACCTGGGGATGAGACCCCTGGGGCCCTGGCCCAGCTCTGCTCCCTAAGACCTCTTGGCCTATGGAAGTCACTCAGATTCTTGGAGTATGATAGGCAAATGATAATGGGTCTGTCTCTCATCCATGTTATTAGGAGGATGAAATAGGAGAGCTAATGGGTGTGGAAGTGCTTTGATAAACTATAGTAGCACGAAGTCATTTTCCCTGATAACGCATGTGTTATTAATAGAAACTCCTTCCCTAAAGATCTTTAAAATGGGACCTAAAGCTTTCTCTTATTGCAGATCTTGATTTCATCCTGTCTTGAGGCAAGAGATGGACTATATTTCTTTTGGAGGCTCTTCCACTTTAAGAGTGCATCTCAGGGAAGCATGGGGAATGGAGTTACTATCTGTCTCTTCAGCCACACTCTTCCATGCCCATGATGATGAGTCATGCTCAGACTTTCCATCCTTGGGGTATTTGAGGTTGCACACAACTTAATCTAGTAGCTATAGGGTTTTTAAAAGGTCATGAAACCCTCTGGAAGCCAGCATTCTCTCCATATTTCAAGATAATTTCATTTCCACCCACAATTAAATCCTCGAATCCTGAATATATAAATATGCAACTTCTGTTTTAGACGGGATCCAAGTAGTTTCTTAACACAGGCAGGACTAATTGTTATTGTTTGTTACATTATTAAGCAATGACCAGTGATCTTGTATACTATATGAATTAAGATATATAGGCTTGGCTGCTCTAACAAAGAATTAGAATGAGGGTTCCCTAAACCAGAGAGAGGTGAATTCTCGTTCACACAACTGCTAAGGTGGGAGCATTCCAAGGCTCTAAGGTGGCTCCAGGATGTCACTGACTGCCCCGTGAGGTTCCTTCTCTCTTCTTGTTCCACCTTCCCAAAAGTATTGTTCTCATCCACGTGTTCCAAGATGGCTTACCCTACCTCCAGTGGGAGAAGGGAGGGGAGGGAGAAGTTAAAAGAGGAAGGAGAAGATAAGCCCTTCCCTTTAAGGGCACACCCGGAAATCACACATGTCACTTCTGCTCATACCATTGGCCCTAACTGAATCACATGGCAAACCAAGGGGTTTGGGGCTGGGAAATGCAGTCTTCCTGGGTGGCCAGCAGTTCTTTTATTCAGAAGAAGGAGAGGACAACATTAAGATATAGGGAGCACTCTTTGCCATGCACACTTTCTATAAATGCACTGGTTTCTATAGATTCTATGGATTCACGCAAACATCCTTGCCACTTCTCGTAAAGCCTTGTGCCTCTCCTTTCCATCCCTTGTCTCAGGTTTACTTTTGCCTTGGCACATGTTACTGTGTGATTAATGACTCTTCTCCCAACTAAGCTGTAAATGCTGTGAGGGCAGGGACGGTGTCTGCTCATTCATCTGTCCCCAGAGCCTAGCACAGTGCCTGGCACAGATTAGGTGCTCAATAAATAGTTGCTGAGTAAATCAATAAATATAATTAGGAAACTTCTCACTATCTCCCAAGCTCGAACATTACCTCTTCTTTGTATCTTTCCTGGAACACATCACTGTGGAGTAACTGATGCCATCATCTGTTCCCAGAGCACTCTGTCTTGCCCTGGTAGATGGCCTTTGGCCCGCGGCATCACAGTAGTTTAGGGTCTTGTGCCCTGTTTACTGCTGAGCTTCTCCAGGGCAGAGAGTGGTCGCATCATCTCTGCATCCCAGGGCTCAGCACATAGCTAGCACGTAGGAGGCCCACAAGGTGAATTGATTTGTGTTTGAAAATGAACAGCTTCTGTGTAGAGCAAATATAAGTTTTTGTTTTCCAGTCATGTGCTTTCACCTACTGTTGTTGTTACAGCTCCTCTCCCAAATAATTCTTCTTTAATAATGTTCCAGCCCTTTCCTTCCACCTGCTAATGCAGAGAAGCATGGGAGAAGTGTGGGAGCAGAGAACCTCACACCACGTTGCATAAGAAAGGTTGGGACCATGCAGCGTATGATCCACCAATGTGACCTGTGGGACCCCAGCCTCTCTCTAAACTCTCACCTGAACTATGGATGTTGTATTTTCCTGTTATCAGAGTAACTTGGCATTAATGTTGAGAGGGTAATACCTCCCTCTCCATCTGTCCACCCTCTAGTCATTTAATAGATATTTATTGAGCACTTATTTTGTGCCACATATAGGTAGGTACTATGTCTAGGTATAGTAGTGCCTGTGTTTATTTTTTTAATGTTTATATCTTTTTTATTATACTTTAAGTTCTAAGATACATGTGCAGAACGTGCAGGTTTGTTACATAGATATATATGTGCCATGGTAGTTTACTGCACCCATCTACATTAGGTATTTCTCCTAATGCTATCCCTCCCCTAGCCCCCAACCCTCTGACAGGCCCTGGTATGTGATATTCCCCTTCCTGTGTCCATGTGTGTTCATTGTTCAGTTTCCACTTATGAGTGAAAACATGCACCGTTTGGTTTTCTGTTCCTGTGTTAGTTTGCTGAGAACGATGGTTTCCAGCTTCATCCATGTCCCTGCAAAGGACATGAACTCATCCTTTTTTATGGCTGCATAGTATTCCATGATATATATGTGCCATATTTTCTTTATCCAATCTATTATCGATGGACATTTGGGTTGGTTCCAAGTCATTGCTCATTGCTGAACAGTGCCTGCCCAATAAACATACGATGTGCCATCGTCGTCTTTAAGTAGCAATGATTTATAATCCTCCTTGTTATATAGCCTAGCAATGGGATTTGCTGGCGCGTCAACATGGTATTTCTCATTCCTAGATCCTTGAGGAATCACCACGATGTGTCTTCCACACTTGGGGTCTTGGAAGACTAATTTAACACTCCCACCAACACGTGTAAAAGCGGGTCCGTATTTCTCCACATCCTCTCCACGCACCTGTTGTTTCCTGACTTCTTTAATGACTCACCGATTGTAACTGGCTGTGGAGATCGGATTCTCATTGTGGGTCTTTTGGATCTGCGCTATTTCTCTGCATGCGGCCAGTGATGATGAGCATGTTTTTCCATGCTGTCTGTTGCCGCTGCATAAATGTTCTTCTTTTGAGAAGTGTCTGTCTCTATCCTTCCACCCGAGGCTGTGTTGATGGAGGCCCCGCGCCTGTTTGTTTGGATCTTTCTTTCTTGTAAATGTGTTGTGAAATCTTTCATAGCGTTCTGAATGATCTAGCCCTTTGTCAGTATGGGATTGCATAAGACCTTTTCTACCCTATTCTGTAGGTTGCCTGTTCACTCTGATGGTAGTTTCTTTTGCTGTGCAGAAATTGACCACATAGTTGGAAGTAAAGCACTCCTCAGCAAATGTAAAAGAATAGAAATTATAACAAACTGTCTCTCAGACCACAGTGCAATTAAACTAGAACTCAGGATTAAGAAACTCACTCAAAACCACTCAACTACATGGTTTAAGCTCCTTTTTAAAATCCTGGACTTCTAAACTGGTTAAGGGAGCATTTATGAAGTCAATGGCCTCCCCTCCTTGTGGCACTTCTTTCAAAGGGAAGAGAGTTGGGGCTGGCCCCTTAGGTACAGAGCGAAATGGGAAATTCTGAATATATTTTTTACACTGTTCTACCTCACGCTGGAGTCCTTTTAGATAGGGGTATTTAGGTTGGGAGGGAACAGGCTGGTGGGATGGCAATTCCCAAGAGTCAGGGTTATAAGGAGGAGGGATAACATGAGTAGAGGAAGGATTTGGAATGGGATCTGAGGTGGCAGTGGCTGCCTGAGGGAAAGGATTGGGGACACTGAGCAAAGGAAGATAGTCTAGGGGATCTCATGCACTGGAGTCTTTAGGCATGAGGGCTAGCTTCTCTGACTTTTCATTTGAGGTGCCAGATTGGGCTTTTCCCTATTTGTTTTTAAGGGAAAAAAGACCTGTCCTTGCCTCCTTTCATTATCCTTCCAGTATTTTAACATGAGACCTAGGGAGCTATCTGGGGGGATATCCTTGTTACCATCTTTATCCCTCCCATCTTGATAGTTTTGGGGTAAGGTTCAATTTTCCTTGCTGGAAATTTCTCACCTTTTGGGATGAGGCTCAACTTCCCCTACTGGAAATTTCTTGCCTTTTCTACTACTGGAGGTTTGTGTGAGGTTCAATCCCGTGAAATTTGCAGAAGTCTCAATCCCTCAAACTAGGGGTGTCTTGCCTTGCCTGTCCTGGCAGGCAAAACCCCTCAAACCAGTGGGTGTCTTGCCTTGCTGCCCTGGAAGGTTGACCTGTTTCCTCCCTTTCTCCCTCTGAAGGTCCCTTGCACATTTCCCACTCATGTTGTCCTCTCTGGCTGCTCCCCCAGTGGAGAATTAGGCCCGCTTAGCGTTGGCATACCAGTATAAATCCCACAGCAGGATCCGTCCTAAGCCATATGAGGTAGCTACAGAACCAGAGAGGACCCAATCACTCTGTCCAGCAGTAGGACTTGTCACCATCCACATGAACAACACCAAAAGTAGGGTTGTTTGTGATCATTCGTGCACATATACATTTAGCCCTCCAGAATTTGACCACCAAGGAAGTACTTTACCAGGTCTTGTGGCTTCTCCTTCCTTGTCCTGTGCACAGAGCCGTTGCCGCAGTGTGTGAGGATCCTTTACTCTAGGTTGCTGGACAGTTTCTTTCCATGTTGCTGAGAGCTCGGGTTATTCCTTGCACTTGGCGGGGCGGGGGGGGGGGGGGGGGGTCCTGATTTCTCACCCCTGAGCCTGCCACAAGGGGGCAGGGCGCGCTTCCTCACGAGAAAGAACCAGAGACCACCCCCAGAGAGAATGTAATCTTGGTCAAGCCCCCAAATTGTTATAAAGTTTTGATGCTGCAAAAGAAATAGCACTTGAATATAAAATGTTCTTTTATTTTCTTCTCAGCAAGGCAATTAACTTCTATAGAAGGGTGTGCCCTCACAGATGGAGCAATGGTGAGCATACCCCTGGACCATGGAGGGCAAGGGGGGGGGGGGTCTTATTCCTGACGCACGTGGCACCTGCTGCTGTGTTTATTGGCTAGGGTTAGACTACACAGGGTAAACTAATTCCAATTGGCTAACTTAGAGTGACGGGGTGAGAGGTTTGGCGGGAAAAATGGTTATGGCAGAGCAGGAAATCAGAATTGGAATGAGTCAGGGTGGAGTAGGTGATTGGAATGAGTCAGGGTGGAGCAGGTGATCAGAATGAGTCAGAGTGGAACAGGTGATCAGAATGAGTGAGGGTGGAGCAGGTGATCGGAATGAGTCAGGGTGGAGCAGGTGATCAGAATGTGTCAGGGTGGAGCAGGTGATTGGAATGAGTGAGGGTGGAGCAGGTGATCGGAATGAGTGAGGGTAGAGCAGGTGATTGGAATGAGTGAGAGTGGACAAGGTGATCGGAATGAGTCAGGGTGGAGCAGGTGATCAGAATGTGTCAGGGTGGAGCAGGTGATTGGAATGAGTGAGGGTGGAGCAGGTGATCGGAATGAGTGAGGGTAGAGCAGGTGATTGGAATGAGTGAGAGTGGACAAGGTGATCGGAATGAGTCAGGGTGGAGCAGGTGATCAGAATGTGTCAGGGTGGAGCAGGTGATTGGAATGAGTGAGGGTGGAGCAGGTGATCGGAATGAGTGAGGGTAGAGCAGGTGATTGGAATGAGTGAGAGTGGACAAGGTGATCGGAATGAGTCAGGGTGGAGCAGGTGATCAGAATGTGTCAGGGTGGAGCAGGTGATTGGAATGAGTGAGGGTGGAGCAGGTGATCGGAATGAGTGAGGGTAGAGCAGGTGATTGGAATGAGTGAGAGTGGACAAGGTGATCGGAATGAGTCAGGGTGGAGCAGGTGATCAGAATGTGTCAGGGTGGAGCAGGTGATTGGAATGAGTGAGGGTGGAGCAGGTGATCGGAATGAGTGAGGGTAGAGCAGGTGATCGGAATGAGTGAGGGTGGAGCAGGTGATCGGAATGAGTCAGGGTGGAGCAGGTGATCAGAATGTGTCAGGGTGGAGCAGGTGATTGGAATGAGTGAGGGTGGAGCAGGTGATCGGAATGAGTGAGGGTAGAGCAGGTGATTGGAATGAGTGAGAGTGGACAAGGTGATCGGAATGAGTCAGGGTGGAGCAGGTGATCAGAATGTGTCAGGGTGGAGCAGGTGATTGGAATGAGTGAGGGTGGAGCAGGTGATCGGAATGAGTGAGGGTAGAGCAGGTGATCGGAATGAGTGAGGGTGGAGCAGGTGATCGGAATGAGTCAGGGTGGAGCAGGTGATCAGAATGTGTCAGGGTGGAGCAGGTGATTGGAATGAGTGAGGGTGGAGCAGGTGATCGGAATGAGTGAGGGTAGAGCAGGTGATTGGAATGAGTGAGAGTGGACAAGGTGATTGGAATGAGTCAGGGTGGAGCAGGTGATCAAAAAAGGTTGCTTTACGAGGAACAAGTTTAAAAGTAGAAGGCAAAGAATTGAACATACTGATATACTGATTCTTTGGAGAGAAATTTAGAACTCATATCTAACATACACAAGCTGATGGACTCATCTGCTCCATTGTGGGAGCCCCCTTGGCTGAGTGTATCTCACTAAGGGGCAGCACAGCAGACACAAGCCATGGTCGTACACCGTGGAGAAAAGGTAAGAGAGGCCCTTTTGACCGTCACTGAGTTTCCTGTACTTTCAGACTTTAAGAACTCAGTCCAGGTAGATCTAAGGTCCTGTATAATGACATGCCAGTGCCTGTGGAGGGCCAAGAGGGCTGGAGGCATTTTCTTTTTCTTTTGTTTTTGTTTGTTTTGAAATAACTCTAAATTAAGCAAGATGCAATGGAGAAAACCAGGGATCCTTTTGATGTCATTTCATCATGACTTCCATATTTCTGGCGCCGTGTAATTTGCATGATTGGCTCAGCAGTCCCCCTCTGGGAGCTCACTGCAGTACTGTGCTTTCTGAGGATAGGTATGCTGTTGTATTTTGCAGTTATGTCACTTTGTTTCCTTACAAGTGAGTCCATATGCGGCCACAGCTCTGATCGGGCCATGAAATTCCAGACAGCTTATTACCAATAAGAGTTAAAGGGAGTGGTGGTGTGGCAGCCAGGGCCAGAAAGCAGTATTCTCTGGACTGCTTCAAAACGTTCTCTTATTAGTGCAGGCCCAGTCACCAACTTCTATTCAAAGACCCGGTTTTGCAGGGTGAATAGTGAGATAACCGTGGATTCTTTTATAGACCTGTGAGACTTTGTTGTTTTCATTGCAATTACTTCTGACTTGTTTAGTGGCTTTCCAGCCCCTTTCTGCCCCCTGCCTTGATTCTTTCAGTCCCCTCCAGTGTGCTGTAACCACAAAAAGGTTGCCAACCACTGGGGTAGTCAATTTAGGGCCAGGAAGGTGGGATTCAAATATAACTATGTAACTGACAGAATGATTCATTACCTTGTAGGTCATTGGAAAAGACCAGAGTTTCTCAAACTGCGTTCCATGGGCTGATATGAATCATACAAATGTCCTAAGCACAAAAAGTTCTCAGGGTTCTGGGGCCAAATTGGCCTAGGAAATGCTGCATACTAATTCCCCCTCTCAAAGCTGTACAATGTACATTAGCATATTAAAAGTTCTGAGAAGTACAGCAGTAAAGAATCCAATTTTAATTCTGCTGAGTGATTAAGCAAGTGTATTGGTACAAGGAACAAGTTTCTTTTAGGCCAACAGGTTTCCCTTAACACCAGTTTTGGAAGGGTTAGAAGAGATTTAATGGAATTTTACCTGTTAGGTCATGGGGTCCCAGCATCCCATTTAAATGTGTGTCAATGTTGAATTATTAGAGATAGATTTTAAATGAAATGCAATCAAAACCAAATTCTCTGCATAAATGTAATTTCCTTGTTTGTTCAGAATGTCGTTGGTGTATTTCAATGCATTAGATGCTCTAAGTGGTGGACCTTTCAACTCCCCTGGGCTCCTTATCACTCTCAGCAAATGACCTTCTAATGCATTCACTGATTAATCTATTCAAGTAATAGGTATTAAGGGACTCCTGAGTCTACAGCTAAGTGGGAAGAAGCTGGAGACATTTTCGATTCTAGGAGTGGTAAGGGAAAAGACAACCTGGAGAGTACAAGAAACCCTGTCATTCATGTGGCTCCCCGCCACACTGTCGGCAAAACTCTGTGATCAGCGTTGGGTGGCTGTGGGAGGAGAATTTCCAGTCTGAGCCTGGGAGGGGCAGTGGTTCAAGCCAGAAAGTAGGTCATCTTTTCATTTGGGGCCCTTGAGGGTTTTGCCAGGGACACCGACATTCACCCACTAAATTCTGACAAGTAGCAGTTCACAGTGGCAACAGTGTGTAACAGACCACCTCAACACTCAATTCTTTAAACAGTTCCCATTGGATGTTGCAGGTTGGCTGAATTAATCTGATCTAGGCTTGGTGGAGTGACTCTGCTATTCACTTCAGATCTGTGGGTCAGCTGGGGTGTCTCTGCTCCACGTGTCTCTTATCCTCCTTGGACCTAGCCAGGAATGCTCTCATGGGAATGACAGAGGCAAAGATGGTAAGCTCAGCTAGGCAAGTACTTTCGAGCTTCTGCTTGCATCTCCTCTGCTGACATCTCATTGGCCAAAGCACAGCAAGGATGGGGAAGTATACCTCGCCCCTGTGGGTGAAAGCTACATGGCAAAGCCTGTGGATGTCTACTCCTACAGCCTGGGAGCCAGTAATCCAGTCTGCCAAACTGTGTGATATGCCCCTTCCAGGAACTATGGAACCATGATGCCGCCATCCCTTCAGGGTTGTAAATTCCACCCAGAGTGTCTGAGAACTCAGCATTGGCTCTTGGATATGAGGAAGTTCTTTCTGGATCCAGTAAGAACTGAGGGCTGGCTGCTGACTTGGAATAAAAAATAGCAGCCCAGATGTGATTGTTCATTTATGTGTCAACTCGACTGGGCTAAGGAATGCCCAGATGGTTGGTAAAACATGACTCCTGGATGTGCATGTAAGAGTGTTTCCGGAAAAGGTTAGCATTTGAAATGGTAGACTGAGTAAAGAATGTCTACCCTCCCCAAATTGGACATCACCTATTCCATCGAAGGTGTGATAGGACAAAAAGGCAGAGGAAGGGGGGATTCACTTCTTCTTGAGCTGGGACATCCATCTTCTCCTGCCTTGGACATCAGAGCACCTGGTTCTCAGGCCTGTGGACTTGACCAGGAGTTCTACCATCTGCCCTCCTCATTCTCAGGACTTCGGGGCTGGGACTGAATTTTACCACCAGACTTCTTGGTTCTCCAGCTGCAGACAGCAGGTGATGGAAGGGCTTCTCGGCCTCCATAATCATATGAGACAATTCCCATAATAATTCTCCTAGAGAGCGGCATCTTCCTATCTTTCCTGTCTTAGTCTCTCCCTCTCTTTATCCGTCTGTAATTCTGTATCTCCTGTTGGTTCTGTTTCCCGGAAGAACCTTTTTGTTTTTAGACAGTCTCACTCTGTCACCCAGCTTGGAGTGCAGTGGCATGATCTTGACTCACTGCAACCCCCGCTTCCTGGAGAACCTTGACTAATACACAAGGGATTGAAGTGTGGTCAGGTGAGCAGGCTGATCTCCCAACCTGTGCATTCCAGCCACATCCTCCTTCTTTGTAGACTCAGGCTGTCACAATCTGATGGGTTCTTCTTGCCTGTTGCCCACTGCCCCGCAAAAAATGAGAACAGCAGGTGTTGCAGCAAAGAAAGAGTTTAATAATTGCAGGGCCAGCCAAGCATGGAGAACAGGAGAAACTTCTTAAGCCTGTCCCCTGGAGAATTCGGAGGCTAGGGTTTTTTAAGGGTACTTTGGCAGATGGGGCTGGGGAACTGGAACAATTGTATGGGTGGAGACAAAATAACAGGTGTGTCTAAAACTGTCTTTTAGTAGCTGAGTCAGTTCCTGGGAGTTGGGGAGTGGATCTTAGGACCAGGTGGCATCTGTTGGTCTGTTGAAATGCTAAATCTAAAAAATATCTCAAAGACTAGTTATTTAGGTTTCACAATAGTGTAGGAGTATTTGGGAAACTTTTACATCATGTAACACTTGGTTACATGACGCTGGGGCAATAAGCAACTTGTAGAAAACACACTAAGCAATGGCAGGTCATTGTTTATGCCTATTCTTTAGCAAAAGCTCAAGCCCCTGCCATAATTCTAATCTTGTCTTATTAATGCAACTTCAGTCTCTGAACAAGGAGGTGGTCAGTTTTCCTTGCCTAAAACTTTAACTAAATTCCTCTTATGGTTATTTTGGCCTCTGGCTGGAATAAGCAAAAAACAATTTAACCTCTGAGGTTAGAATCAAAATGGAGTCCATTATGTTAGATTTCTCTCATTACTTACAATTCTGCAAAGGCACTTTCAAGGCTGTCTACAGTATAGCTGAAGGTCAGGGTCGCAGCTAGCACATGTAGTGCTTTTATGCAAATTAGAAGACGGCATTTCCACCCAGTCCCTGTTATCATGAGGATGAACTCCAACCAGCCGGGAGATGACAGGGGAAACCTCAGAAAAGAATTAGATGCTGAATACATTTGACAACAGACCTAAGGCAAAAACAAAGAAAGGGAACAGATGAATGGCATAGAGTGGGGCAGACTCTTTGTGAAATGGCCTTGTTCCCACATGACTCTGGACTTGGCCCTTGTCTGGTCACTGGAACAACAGTAGATGAATGCAGGTGGAGACTTGAGCAGCGCTTGTGTGTTGGGGCTCACCCCTCCACGCTGCTGCGAGCCCTCCTGTGCCCATGTGAGCAAGCCCAGGCTGGCCTCCTGTTTGATTACAGACATATGGCTGTGGCCTCAGCTGACATCAAGCCAGACCTGGCAGTCAGGCCCCGCAAGACCAGCCACGCTGCCGCCTCCCGAACTAATGATATGAAGAGCCACTGAGCCAACCCACAGAACTGTGGAAAATAATGACTTCATTGTTTTAAGCCACTAAACTTAGGGGTGTTTTGTTAAACAGAGAAAGCTAAATGATGCAGGATGCCTGTGTTATATGTGCCATGGCAACGTCTAAATCAGGTAGAGAGCAGAACAAGCTTGTGCACTACCTTGTCTGTAAAGCTGAAAATCATGTTGTCCAAATTTAAGAACACTGAAGAATGAAAAGATCCCATTAAGCAAAAACAGTGTTATTGCCTAAATAACAATGGAGTTTGAGACCAGCCTGGCCAACATGGCAAAACCCTGTCTCTACTAAAAATACAAAAATTAGCCGGGTGTGGTGGTGCACTCCTGTAGTCCCAGCTACTTGGGAGGCTGAGGCAGGAGAATCATTTGAACCTGGGAGGTCGAGGTTACAGTGAGCCAAAGTTAGGCCATTGCACTTCAGCCTGGGTGACAGAGCAAGATTCCATCTCAACAAAAACAAAAGAAAGAAATGTAAGAAGAAATGAACAAAAACACACCAATAATAGACCTTAATTTACATGTGTCTAACACAGATAAAGTTGACAAAAATTGTTATATCAATTTCACTATTTTGTAGGCATTATAAATAAAGATGATATAGTTCTAAGGGAAAAGTGTACACTGTATGAGAAACAATAGATCATGAACATGTGTGACTGTGTATCTGATGAATCCAGGCATGCTGTGTGTTTAGAGGTGGGTAAAGATGAAAGAGCCTTAGGGACATATGGTAAGTTGTTTAAGTGAAAAGAATTGTGAGTCTATAAATTTTAGCAAATTATTTTGATGATTTCAGCCTTTTAAGAAATATGCTAATTAATTATTTAACATAAATCTATACGGGCTGGCCATGGTGGCTCATGCCTATAATCCCAGCACTTTGGGAGGGTCAAGGCAGGAGGATCGCTTGAGTTCAGAAGTTCAAAACCAGCCTGGGCAACATGGTGAAACCCCATCTCTACAAAAGATATAACAAAATTAGCCAGGTGAGGTGGTGCACACCTGTAGTCCCAGTTACTTGAGAGACGGAGGTGAGAGGATTGTTTGCACCTGGAGTTCGAGGCTGCAGTGAGCTGAGATCATGCCACTGCACTCCAACCTGGGCAACAAAGTGAGACTTATCTCAATAAATAAGTAAGTAAAATCTATATGTTCATTTAGAGAACAGCCATGGCAACACTAGCCTGTGCCAGGGCCCATATAGGGACATCCAAACTGACATGTAGTCATTTATGAGTTAATTCATCAAGTGACTAGCCTCAGAGAATCTGGTTTAAAACAATTTAAAAGGTTAGGCTTGACAATAAGAGTATAGCCAGGATGCCGAATAATACATTTGCTGTTTTCTGTGCTCTAAACGTCACCCTTATCGTGGAAAAAATATTTCTTACCATTCTTCCATTGCAATCCTTGGCACTTAGCTAAAAGAACTGAAGTATCTGAAGCAGATACATTAAGTTTTCAGAGAATTCCATCCTATTGGGGAGGGGAAGAAGGAGGATAAAATAATAAAATTCTGAAGAATTGTTCGGTTTCAATAAAGAAACCAAGGCTCTGGTTGTCTAAATAGTGTTGCACAGCTAGATAGAAGGATGACTGAGATTAGAACAAAGTTTACTGCTTTCCAGGAAGAAAAATGTTCAATTTCTTCTAGCTCTGCCATCTGAATATTCATTAGACTTAGAACCATGCCTATTTTAGGATAAATGTTATCTTTCATATGATACATTTATATGTGTTAATCTATCTATGAAGTGTTGTCAACATACTTATAATTTGCCGGGCCTTTAAGAGGTATCTTCTGGAAGCCTCATACCTTGGCATTTTATAATCTTTAAGATGATTAGTTGTTCCACGACATCACATTAATACATTAGCAGATGCTCTTTCATTGGTTCTCTCTCATGGCCACTGGTCCCTTTTCCACTATTGCAGCTGTTTTGCTGACCTTATTTTCTCACTGGGAATGTGCCCAGTCAGCTGTGGAAAACAAAACCCAAGAAACACAAAATTTAACAGTTGCATACATTTATTTAAAAATAACAATGAATGCAGGGCTTCTTATGTTAAAAATCATCTATACACATGTTTCAAAGCCAAAGTGCACCAAATTTCCAAAATAAAGCTTTTGGAAACATTAGTGGGCGTGAGTGGACTTGGTAAGCTGATGGTCCCCAAGACAGATGTGAAGATAAAATGCAGTGGCGAGATGCAGCAGTGTTTTCCATGTTAAACACATTTTCAAAACTAATAAACATGGTGACTTGATAAGACCTCGAATCAATAAAGGGACTCAGGGTAGAATCTAAGCATGCTTTACAAATGGAAGTCTGTTATGATGAACTCTTAAAGACTTAGGTTATATACATGTAGTCAAAAATATTTTAAAGTGGCTGGGCACAGTGGCTCATGCCTGAAATCTCAGCATTTTGGAAGGCCGAGATGAGTTGATCATTTGAGGTCAGGAGTTTGAGACCAGCCAGGCCAACATGGTGAAACCCCACTTTGACTAAATCAGCCGAGTGTGGTGGCGTGCACCTGTGAGCCCAGCTACTCGGGAGGCTGAGGCAGGAGAATCACTTGAACCAGGGAGGCAGAGATTGCAGTGAACCTCCACCACTGCACTCCAGCCTGGGCAACAGAGCGAGACCCTGTCTCAAAAAAAAAAAAAAATAACAAAAAATATATATATATATATAATACTATAGTTATTATTATATATAAAAGCATCTGTAGTGTGCCCAGTATTGCATATAATAGATTGTTAATATTGATTATCTTCATGTTTCTTTCCATTTCATAGATTATTTGGGATAAATCTTGAATCCTATTCTTGGCAGCTACAGCAAGTGCCCAGAATATTCCTGGGATCCTCCTGACTGCCCACCTGGAGCATGCCTTCTTATTTTTATTTTTAACCTCAGCTGGGATTGTGGGGGCGCGGTGTGGGGCGGATATCACTCATTACCATTTCAAATGCAAGAGACTAATATATGTAAAAAAAGCTGTCTGTTTTGAGTTGTCATTGCTATTCCTCCATTAGGGCGTCTTCTCAAGATCTTCTGTCTTTTTAAAATGCAATACAAGCCAACAGCTATTCAGAGGTCTCTAATTTCTCATGTATTTGGTCTGTAGTAGAATACATTCGTATGTTTAAAAGTCATTGTCCTTTTTTATTATATAATCTATTGTATTTTTGAGATCCTTTGAGCTTTTTTGTTGAATTGTGCTTTCCTTCTAATAATGACAATTTTGTAACTCCTGTGTCTGAGGAAGGGTTCAGAATGAGAAGAATAGGGTAAATGAATAGAATGTCAGCTTGAATGTGACAGGCTGTAAGACCTGTCACAGGGAAAGAGGAGGAAACAGAGGCCTGTGCTGGGGACCAACTCAGCTACAGGGTAGGCTCAGAGGGAGACGGGCAATAATTGAGTTTTTAATATTCCATTGCATTAGGTAACTTTGAATCATCCTCTTGTTTGTGTGGATACTCACTTATTCAAAGACTTCCAGTCCAGTTGTGATGGAGTAGCATTAGACTTACCGTCCTATCATGAGGCTATAACAAATGCAGAAAACATATGAAACAATGGTTTTCAGGCCTTGGACAGTGGCTTAAAGCCTTGAGCTGCCTTGAACCAAGGAAGGCACTTGATATTTATCCTGGCTTTCTGCTTGAAGTTGATTTCCAAACCACAGTGGGGGAAAATTTAGTCAAGCAAAGAGCAGCAGGGAAAGGAAGCTGGGCAGGGAATCAGGAAACATTGCTTGTGGCTTCTGTGACAATGGCAATTTGTGTGTCAGGGTACCAGATGAGAGACAGCGGCTGAGAGATTGTTCTTTAACATTCTATAAGGCCTCCCTTCAGGTCCTTGGCTAAGTCTTAAACTGAACATGTCTGGGGCAAGACACTATGATGCCTAATGGAGAATAGCTCCTAGGAACAGAGAGTTGATCAGAGATTTCAGCAATAACTCATTGTTGAAGAATTTCAGCCAGTCAAGTCATAGACCTTGGTGGGCATCTCTGGCATTTCATTAAAACCCCAGAAAGGTCATTTCATTAAGAGTAAGAACCATGCCATAGAAGTAAGGGCGGTGCCTGATGACTAAGGGAGACATTGAAATAGATGTGAAGAGAAGCCCAGTCTCAGCAAAATTGAAGGGATTCACCAGCCTCCCTGAACAAAACTTAGCCCGCTTTAGAGAAAGGTAGCAAAAGTCAGAGTTTCTAGGCGTCACACAATGTCTGGCATATGCTGAAAAATCAGTTCTATGTGTGAAGAAGGAAAAAAAAAAATGTGATCCTTTATCAAAAGGAGGAAAAATGGTCAGAAGAGACAGACTCACAGAGGAACCAGATGTTGGAATTAGCAGAGAATAATCTTTAAATAATTGTTATAAATATGTTAAAGCAGAGGTTCCCAACCCTTGGGCCACAAACCGGTACTAGTCCATGGCCTGTTAGGTAACACGCCACACAGCAGGAGGTGAGTAGCGGACAAGTGAGCTCTGTATTTACATCTGCTCCCCCTCACTCACATTCCTTCCTGAGTTCCACCTCCTGTCAGATCAGCAGCGGCATTAGATTCTCATAGGAGCATGAACCCTATTGTGAACTGCGCATGGGAGGGATCTAGGTTGCACACTCCTTATGAGCGTCTAATGCCTGATGATCTGAGGTGGAGCTCAGGCAGTAATGTTAGTATTAGGGAGTGGCTGCAAATACAGATTAATATCAGCAGACAGTTTTCACTGCACAGAGACCATAAGACCACAATAAATCCATTGCTTGCAGACTAGTATAAAAATCCTATCAGTGAGTGGCAAGTGACAATTAAGTTGCATCTGGTGGTTGGCAAGTGAGTCAATGTACTTCAGTTGTACAGCTGCATCTGGTAGCCTTAACATGTTTGAAACAACTTCAAATCCCCATACGTTCTGGATCAAGATCAAGGCAGAGTATCCTGAGATTGTCAAAAGCACTGAAACGTCTGCTTCCATTTCCAGCATCCTCTCTTTGTGAAGCAGGGTTTTCTGCAGTGACAGCAACCAAAATGAGATACTGGACAAAATGAGAATAGACTGGATATAAGCAACACACTTCGGGTGTCTCTTCTCCCATCACCCCCAGATTGGACTATCTAGTTGCAGGAAAACAAGCTCAGGGCTCCCACTGATTCTTCAGTATGGTGAGTTGTATAATTATTTCATTGTATATTACAATGTAATAATAATATAAATAGGCCGGGCGCGGTGGCTCAAGCCTGTAATCCTAGCACTTAGGGAGGCCGAGACAGGCGGATTACGAGGTCAGGAGATGGAGACCGTCCTGGCTAACATGGTGAAACCCCGTCTCTACTAAAAAATACAAAAAGAAACTAGCCGGGCGAGGTGGCGGGCGCCTGTAGTCCTGGCTACTCGGGAGGCTGAGGTAGGAGAATGGCGTAAACCCGGGAGATGGAGCTTGCAGTGAGCTGAGATCCGGCCACTGCACTCCAGCCTGGGTGACAGAGCAAGACTCCGTCTCAAAAAATAAAAATAAATAAATAAATAAATAAATAAATAAATAAAGTGCACAATAAATGTAATGTGCTTGAAACATCCCAAAACCATCCCCACCCCTCACCCTCGTCAGTGGAAAAATTGTGCCCAAAAGGTTGGGGACTGACTGCTGTGTTAAATAACTTAGTGGAAAAGTTGATGAAATGATGGAAAATTTTAGCAGAGAAATGGAAACTCTACAAAAGAACCAATTAGAAATTATGGAACAGAAAAATATCTGAAATGATGAACAGCAGGCCAGACACAATGAATGAAAGAATAAGTAAACACAAAACAGGTTGTAGAAATTACCTAAGTAAAGCATGGAAAGGAAAAAGAATTTCAGCTGGGTGCAGTGGCTCACTCCTGTAATGCCAGCATTTTGGGAAGCCAAGGCCAGTGGATCACCTGAGGTCAGGGGTTCAAGACCAGCCTGGCCAACATGGTGAAACCCTGTCTCTACTAAAAATACAAAAATTAGCCAGGTGTGGTAGCATGTGCCTATAATCCCAGCTACTCAGGAGAGTGAGGCAGGAGAATTGCTTGAATCTGGAAGGCGGAAGTTGCAGTGAGCTGAGATTGTGCCATTGCACTCCAGCCTAGGAAATATTAAAGGAAGTTCTTCAGGGTCATTATGGATTGAATGTTTGTGTCTCCCAAATTTGTATGTTGAACCCTAATCCTCATTTGGATCATATTCAGAGGTGGAGTTAATGCCCTTATAAAAAAAGGAAGAGACATGAGATCTCTTCGTGTACATGCACAAGGGAAGGCTGTGTAAGGCAGGACATAACCTGGAAGAGAGCCCTCACCAAAGACTCAGTGTGGCTGGCACCCTGACTTGGACCTCCAACGTCCAGAACTGTAAGAAAATAAATTTCTATGTTTAAGCCCCCCAGACTATCGTATTCTGTTATAGTAACCGGAACTAAGACAAGGGTGAGGATAAAAAATCCCAGTTGGAAGCCCATATCTTCAAGAAGGAATGAAGGCCACTAGAAACAGAAATGGTTAGATAAATAGAAAAGAACAGTTCAAAAAATATATTTTAGAGCCTACTGACCGCTTGAAATAAATAATAACAGAGTATGGACAGATTTATGTAATAAGTAGAGGTAAAATATATAATAGGTAACCTAAAGGGGAGTGAGTGGTTAAAAGAAATTAAACTATTGTAAGTTTCTAGCATTGTACATGAAGTCGTGTATCAACTCAAGGTAGAGTATGATAAGTTAAGGAGGCATATTATAATCTCTAGGGCAACAATTAGGTATGAAATAAAGAGTTATTACTAATTGAATGGAAAAGATAAAAAGGAATAATAAAAATGCTTGATTAATTCAGAAGTCTGGAAAGGAGAAATAATGGATGAGAAGGGACAAATGGAAACAAAATAAAAAGATGGCAAACTTACACCCAACCATATGAGTAGTTCAAAAAGTAAATGGAATAAACCCACCAATGAAACAAGAGAGCTTCTTTGTTTGGACAGAAAAAAAGAAAACTCGACCCTGTAATGTTTACAAGAGACTCTCTTTAAATATAAGGATACTCTTTAAATATAAGAAAGGTTAAAAGTAAAATAATGGAAAAAGAAATAGTATAAGAAAGCAGATGCAGCTATATTAATATCACTGCTATACTGATATAGCTGATGACCTACATTAGTATTTCCAGAGATAAGGATGTACTTTTCATCCTAATGATAAAGGGTTAATTCTTCAGGAAGTGTTAACTGTCCTAAAATGTATTCACCCTGTATGCGTCGGTAATTTATAGAACTAAGATTTAAAAAATTGTCAAATTCACATTGTATCATTTCTCTTTCAATAACTGATAGAATAATAAGCAGACAAAAAAAGAATGAAGATATATAAGATTTGAACCACACTATAAACCAATTTGACCTAATTGGTCAAAATTTGAGAATATTATACCCAACAACTGCAGAATATATATTCTTTTCAAATGGATATGAAACATCACCAGAATAGGTCATATTTTGGACCATAAATAATTTTGGATAAATGTCAAAGGTTTAAAATAAAAAGGAGTGTGTTTCTCAACCACATGGGAACCAAGAGGGAAATCAACAACAAAAAGATGATCAGATAAACTGTTTAGAAATTAATCTACATAATATATGGGTTTAAGAAGAAATCACAAGAGACATTAGAAAATGCTTTTAACTGAATGATAATGAAAATACAACAAATAAAAAAACTTAGGATGGCTCATGCTTGTAATCCCAGGGCTTTAGGAGGCTAAGGTGGGAGGATCGCTTGAGTCCAGGAGTTCAAGACCAGCCTAGGCAACATAGTGACACCCTGTCTCTACCAAAAAAAAAAAAAAAAAAGAAATCAGTTGGCACAGTGGTACATGCCTGTGGTCCTAGCTACTCGGAAGGCTAAGATAGGAGGATCATTTGAGCCCAAGAGTTTGAGGCTGCAGTGAGCCATGATCATGCCACTGCTATCCAGCCTAGGCAACGGAGCGTGACCTTGTCAAAAAAAGCCAAATTTTTAAAAAGAAGGAAGATTTAAAGCCAGTAGTTTAGTTATACCCCAAGAAGCTAGAAAGAGAGGAACAAGCTAAACCACAGAAAAGTTGAAAGAAGAAAATAAAGGGACAGGCATGGTGGCTCACGCCTGTAATCCCAGCACTTTGGGTGGCCGAGGCAGGTTGGGTCACCTGAGGTCAGGAGTCTGAGACCAGCCTGGCTAACATGGTGAAACCCCATCTCTACTAAAAATACAAAAATTAGCCAGGCATGGTGGTGGGCGCCTGTAATCCCAAGTACACCGGAGGCTGAAGCAAGAGAATTCCTTGAATCCTGGAGGCGGAGGTTGCAGTGAACCGAGATCGCGCCACTGCACTCCAGCTTGGGCGACGGAGTGAAATTCTGTCTCAAAAAAAAAGTATTATGAAAAATGTATCATTAGATGCTATTGGCTGCAGTTAACAGAAAGCATAAAAGCATAATTTGGATTTTTTGTGTTGTTTTTTTTTGAGACAAAGTCTCACTCTGTTGCCCAGGCTGGAGTGCAGTTGTGCAGTCATAGCTCACTACAGCCTTGAACTCCTGGGCTCAGGTGACCCTCCTGCCTCAGCCTCCTGAGTAACTAGTACTACAGATGTGAGCTGCCTGTCTTTTTTTTTTTTTTTTTTTTTCTGGTAGAGATGGGGTCTCACTATGTTTCTCAGATTTCCCAGGTTAAACAAAACAAGACTCCCATGTTGAGCCCGGCCAAGACAGTGATTCTGATTTATCTGCCTCTCTAAGACCTTTCTACTTGGTCTTCTTTCTGAATTGACAGAGTTTTCTCAGTCCCCGGGTGACAGGCAGAACTTCTGTAACTGACTCAATAAATTGTGTTATCCTTCAAGTAAGACCTGGTCTACAGGATACAACTCCAGCAGGTAACAATGCCTACCCATATGCCCCCACAGCATCCACACAACAGACCTTACACGTACATCACAATGGTGGGTCCTTCTGCAAACATCTCGTGCAAAAATATGAGACCGTGAGGTATATTTGCTCAAATGTTCTCTGCTGTTGTCTTAATGGTGTTTCAGTAACAAATCACCCTGAAACAGTGGTTTGAAAAGTAGCAAAAGTTGATTTTGACTGTGAGTCTGGAGTTAACAGGATCAGCTGAGCAGTCCTTGCTTAGGGTGTCTTATGAGGTTGTAACCTGTGACTGCCTGGGGCTGGGGTTAACTTGAAAGGTTCTTTAGTCACATCTGGCACCCTGACTGGGGAGATGGAACAGCTGGGGCTCCCCAGGCATCTCTCTGTGTCTGTCTTCTGCCTTTCCATCGGTAGCCTCTCCAGCAAGGCCGCCTCAGCACAGCCGGATTCCCGACATGGCACCTGAGGCCTTCAGCCACGGGCGGCCTGCGAACCTCTGCATCTGCTCTTCAGTATCCCATGGATGGAAAGAGGAAAGGAAACTTGTGAATGCTCAGGTTAACAGGGGATGGCGGAGACCATGGCAGTTGAAAATCCACATAATGAATTTGAAAGCCTTCAGAGAGGCATCCAGTGTATACGATGTGAGGCATCTGCATCATCAGGTTTTCATATTGATATGCTACTTTTTGAGGCATGAAACCTGACTTCTCCTGGCAGGTTTGGAATGGGGTAAATCTGGCCCCCTGAGTATTTGGGAGCTGACGATGACCACAGAGGGAGGCAAGATGGGAAGTGGTGTGGGCTCCAGCTGCCTGAATCTAACTCCCAGCTCAGCACTATCTCTGTGGCCTCTCAAGGAAATTTCTCAAACCCTCTTAGTCTCCTTTCTCTCCACTGAAAAATGAGGGTCATGGTAGCACCTACCTCATGGTTTTCGTGAGGAATACATTAGGTATCTCATCAAATTACTTAGAACCTTTTTATTACAGAGTAATGCCCCCAAAACTGTTAGTTATTATTAACATTTGTTTAAGAGCTTAAAATTTTGCCATGAAGCATAGGATTTTATTGACAAGATTTTGGCCTAATGTTCCCAACTTTCAGAAAGCATTGATGCGAGTATCCATGAGTAGACACGAATAGAGAGAAGAATAAAATGTTCAGATCGGTTCGACACAAAACAATTCTCCTTTAGCAATTATGAGGCTATAAAAAGAATGAGAGCAGCATTAGTCTTCTCAACACATTTCCAAAACAAGTTGGCTCAAGGATAAATTACAGTACAGACAAGTACTAAGTACCCTGGAAGCTAGCTCCTTTGCACATCCCTATGAAAGTTTCAGGGCTGAATGCATTTTTTGGCAGCAAGAAAATCTGCCAAGCAGGAGTGTGAAAATTGGAATTACCAAGACTGGAACAAAAGCAAACACATTTCACCATTTTAAGGAGGCATCAAGGTTGAGCTTTGCAGCTGTTGTCCTGTATAAAAGAAAATACCAGCCCCTGGCTAGAAAAAAATGGAACGTAATTATGTTATGATGAGCTGGGGGGAAATGGAAAAGGAAAATTGTGATGCAAAGCATGATGGATGCTGTTTTGTCGATCTGAACTGCTGGAATGCAGCAGTGGAGCGAAGCGGCATAACGACTCTTTCTTCACTTGCAATTTGGCAGGCAGAAAAGCAGCAACACACCACATCATTTTTTTTTTTTTTTTTCTTGTCAGGTTTGTAGAATGGCTCGTAGGGTCATCAGTAATGAAAATAAAAGGGATATACCACTTTGAGGCAAAAAGCCATAGTTCTCTTGAGTAGAGGTTTCCTGTTGCTTATTTATATTTTGAAAATTACATGAAGGTCTTCTCTTAAGGTGATTTACACGATGGCAAACTATCCATCTTTGAGAACATGGCTTCTAGGTAGTATGGATTTATTTACATCATGTCAGGGCTAATCACATTTTAAATCATGATTTATTTCACAGTCGGGAAGACTCAACTCAAAGCATTAATCAAGGAGACTCAATTTGCTGTTTGTTCTTCTGCAGCGGGTGCAGTCTAGCGGCCTGGTTTTGTGGCAAGTTAATGAGTGTTCTTTACAGAGTAGAAGATGTAGTCTGTTTTATGTACTCTGTGAATTAATATATTTTCTGCTAATAATCTTATAACTGAATCAGAAATCTGAGTGATGATTCAGATATTTTAAACAAATTGAAGCACATGCTTTAAATTTTAATTAATGGGGGATTAATCATTTCTAATTTAACTGATAACTGATAACCATGGATATATGGAGAATATATTTGTCATGCCACATTAAACAAAAACAAGTAATATCCCAAATAAGGGGGTATCTGAACCATTTTTATTTAACAAATAACAAACAAACATATATTAAATTTGCAGGTTTAAAAAGTAACTTTGAAGTCAAGCACGTGGGATGAATTCGCAGCTGAAAGACTGAGGCACACAGGTCAGTTAGGACATTATTTCAGTGGTCCAGGAACAAGTTAAAGACCACCTGAGCCCAGGCAGTGGCAGTCAGTTGGAAGCAACAGGACAGCCTTGATGGACAAAGAAGAAAGATGTCAGAGTAGTGCAGGTGGTAAGCGCTGGAAGAAGTCTTTGTATTTAAGACTGGATGGGATGTAAGACTGCATTCAGACTAAACTTTGTGTCTAATATCATTTTTCTTCATAACAGCTTCTACTGCACTTAAAACTGAACTCATTATTATGACAGTAGTTGAGGATTCTGAGTGTCCAGTGCCCGTTATTAATACAGTCTTTACTAAGCGCTTCTCCCCCTTCATGCGAGGTCTTTTATCAGTTCATTTAGAACGGTAGACTTTTTAAAAAATCATATAATCATAGTTTTATTGACTATTTGCATATAAATTACTCATACTTTATATGTATACAAAATGCATTTGCATATAAAACATTGCTGGGAGAAATTAAAGATCTACATAAATGGAAAAATATGAGTTGGGAGACTTGATGCAAGTTAAAATGTCAGTTCTCCCAAAATTGATCTGTAGATTTAATCTGATCCCAATCAAAGGCTAGTAGACTCTTTTGGCAAAAATGGATGAATTCTAAAGCTAGAACTAGTGAATTCTTTTTTTTTGGAAACAGAGTCTCACTCTGTTGCTCAGGCTGGAGTGGGTGGTGCAATCCCGGCTCACTGCCACCTCTGCTTCCTGGGTTCAAGCAATTCTCATGCTTCAATCTCCCAAGTAGCTGGGATTATAAATGTGCACCTCCATGCCCAGCTAATATTTTGTGTTTTTAGTAAAGATGGGGTTTTGCTATGTTGGCCAGGCTGGTCTCAAACTCCTGGCCTCAGGTGATGCACCTGCCTTGGACTCCCAAAGCTGAAAGACTCACACAATCTGATGTCAGGATCTCCTACAAAGCTAAGTAATCAGGAGACAGCATGGTATTGGTGTAGGCGTGAACAAATAGATTATTGGAATAGACCAAAGTCCAGAAATAGACTCACGCGTAGTCAATGAATTTTTCGACAAGTGACACTGGGATCTGATTTTGAAAAATAGGCAAAAGACTTAGACACTTCAAAAAGAATAAATACAAATGACCAACAAGCCCATGAGGAAATGCTCACTTCATTAGTTACCAGAGAAATGCAGTTTGAAACCACAATAAGGCTCCATTCTACACCCAACAGAATGACTAATATTAAAAAGACCTACAAAACCATGTTGACAAGGATGTGCAGCAACTAGAACTCTCATAAATGTTTTGTGGGAGTTCTAGTTGCTCCACGTAAATGTCATAAATGTCTTGTACCATCAAATGGCACAACCACTTTGGAAAACTGATGGTTTCCTAAAAGGTAAATATATATCTACTCAGAGATTCCACCTGTAGGTTTTGCCCAAGTGAAACAAAAATATATGTTCACAATAAGACACACACAAAACAGTAAAAAACGTGAAACAAAGCAAATGTCCAGCAATAGAGGAATAGACAATTTGCAGCAGATCTATACAATAGACTACTAATCAGTAACAGAAAGGAACAAACTACCAACATATACAACAAACTACTGATGTTGTGAATCTAAAAAATACTATGTTTAGCAAAAGAAGCCAGACACAAAAGAGCACACCTTGTATGATTCCATGTATATAAAGTTCTAGAACAGGTAGAATGATCTATAGTAACAGTATCAGAAAAGTGGTTGCTTGGAGTGGGAGAGTTGACTGGAAATGGGCACAAGTGAATTCCTGGGGTGATCAAGACATTCTGTACCTTGATTGAGTGTTGGTTACATGGGTATAGATATTTGTCAAAATGTGTTGAATTGCTCACTAAGATCTGCACATTTTACTGTATGTAAAATTTACCTCAATAAAAAAATATGCAAAATTCCTCAAGGAATCATAGTTGCTTCTAATATTTACATATAAAATGTCTTTAGAAGTCTTCTAGTCAAAATCTCACATTACTAATTTAGGGAGCACTAATACAATTCCATATATAAAAACTAAGAAAATGTGGGTGTGGCCGAGGCTGTTATTTCAAGGAAATTTTGTAAATGTTGTTAGTAATCATTTGTAAGTATATGTCAATATCTTCCATTTGGCTGGTGAGAAACCTTAAAATGTCACTTCTCCCAGCCAGTATCTCCAGGGTGTAGTAAGCGAGCAGGACTTAGAATTCTCTTGGTCATTGCTGGCTTTTTAAGTCCCTGCTTCCACTGATCTTTTGATCTGTGTTCTAGAACACAGATCTAGATTTTGCTTTCTTTGCTTTGTCCACACTGCTTCTTTTCTTAGGGCAATACTCATAAAACTAGCATGATGATTTCACTTTCCAAAGACCACTGATTCAAGGTCCAATGCAGAGACTCTTTGACTGAAATGTTAAGCAGTGGGGCAGTTTAATATTGCAGCATAGCATATTGAATCATAAACATACTTCCGTGGAGCTTTTATTGCCTTTTTTCTCCTTTTTTTGAGATAGGGTCTTGCTGTCACCCAGGCTGGAGTGCAATGACATGATCTTGGCTCACTGCAACCTCTGCCTCCCAGGTTCAAGTGATCCTTCCACATCAGCCTCCCAAGTAGGTGGGATTACAAGTACACACCACCATGCCCAGCCATTTTTTTGTATTTTTAGTAGAGACACGGTTTTGCTATGTTGCCCAGGCTAGTCTTGAACTCCTAAGCTCAAGCGATCCTCCCACCTTGGCCTCCCAAAGTGCTAGGATTACAAGCGTGAGCCACCATGCCCAGCCTCACTTTTTACATTTGATACCCAATCTCTGGCCACATAGCTGGGCCCCTCTTCTCTACTTTGAATATTTTCCCATCTTTTCTTTAGCTTGCGGCAATCCCCAATGCTCCTTCTTATTTCGTGGTTTCTCTTTTCACTAATCTGGGATGGGCTCTGAGATCTGACTTTCAACATATCAAATAGTCCACTAAGGTATTTTGCTGAGACCCCGAAAGGAATTTTAAGCTAATAAATATCCTCCTCTTCATGTACTCCCACACAAGGTAATACAGAACATTCTCACAAAGACCTTCCCATTTGAAGGAGAATGGGTGGAGAGTGTGAATAATGCAGCTCTGGGGAGAAAGAAGGAAAACTTTGAGAATGGAAAATCTCATGTATCACCACCAGGTCGTAGAAGAGGCCAGAAGGACTTTCTAGATTCTTTACTATGTGGAGAGAATGACTCACAGCCCATAGGAGTGGAGCACACCCTGTGAGGGTGGGTGTTCCAGACATGACAGTGATGAGTGCTCAGAAGAGACAGTAGGGTCCTGCCCCCAGCGGGCTCAACACCCCACCCCATGCCTTCAAGTCACTTGAAATTTAGTAAAAGGCAACTCTTACTCTACATATTGGGGCTTGGGGGAAGACAAATGAGTGTCAGATCAAGTGGACAAATATCAAGGAGAGACTTCTCCATGCAAGAGCAGAGTAAAAAGGAGATCCGGGGAGATGTGAACCATCAGAAGCATGTGTAAGATAAAAAGAAATGGCACGCAAATATGAAAGCCCGTAACAACAAAAATGCATACAGTATTGCATAGAAATAACAAAAAATTCAATCTGCACGAAAATACAATCTTAAAAACAGAAGTAAATTCCAAGTATGTTTCATGATATGAAAGAACTAAAAAGAAGCATATTAACTGAATAAACTAGCTTAATGCTGCAGTGAAATAGAATAAGCAGAGACGAGAAGGAAAGCTGCAGAGAAAAGGAACAATAAAGAAACTTCAAACACAGTTAGGGATTAATAAATAACGCAGGAAGGGCAAGAAATCAAACAGACATGGCTGGAAAAAAAAATCCTGATAGAGAAAAGGTTTCAGAAAATCACAGTAATCGCAGAGGAGAAATACCAGGAGACTAAAGCAATTAAGGAAAAGATGACAGATTTGAAGGGATAACGACATAAGGATAATTAGAGTTCTGCAAATACGGAACCCAAGACATTGACCAGAAAGAATATTCACAGATAAAAATGAGTAAAATATCCCTGTAGTGGAGGAAAAATAAAACCTGTTTAAAGGGGTACACAGTGTTTGAGGGGAAACAGAACAATCAATACCTTTAACCTGGTTAAGCTACTAAACTTTAAGACTAAAGACAGAATTCTTCAGGCATTCAGGTAGATAAACAAGTAATTTATAAGGGACAAAAATCAGCCTTGGATTTCTCTACAGCAGCATTCAATGCCAGTAAACATTGCAGTAGAGTAATACTGGTAATGTTCTGAGGGGCAGAAAGTGAGATTCAAGTAATTATAGCCAGCCAAAGCATTCTTCAGTAGAAAGGAAACAGGAAGTCATACTCAAACATGGAAGAATCTAAGAAATATCACATATGGCACTTGTTTAAAAAATGACTTGACTATAAATAGAACCAATGATGAGATTAAATTTTTTCATTAATAATAGTGTATAAAATTCAATTAAAAAGAGAAGGCCATTGCTATGTCATCTAATCACAGAAATAGTAAACTCATGAACACAACAAAAACTAAGCAACTGGGCTGGGTGCAGTGGCTCACACCTGTAATCCCAGCACTTTGGGAGGCCAAGGTGGGCAGATCACTTGAGATCAGGAGTTTGAGACCAGCCTGGCCAACCGTGGCGAAACCCCGTCTCTGCTAAAAATATAAAAATATAAAAATTGGCCGGGCGTGGTGGCCAAAAAACAAACAACAACAACAACAAAAAACCTGTGAAATACCAGGTCTGTTTAGTTTTATTCCATGAATTTTTTTTAAATTGGATAGAACACAAGGTAGGTGAAGTTTCAGGCAATGGGCACTATAAAGTAGCATAACTTTTTTTTATTGTTTCTGTCGTTTTGAGACAGAATTTCGATCTTGTCGCCCAGGCTGGAGTGCAGTGGCGCCATCTCGGCTTACCGCAACCTCCACCTGTGGGGTTCAAGCGATTCTCCTGTCTCAGCCTCCCAAGTAGGTGGGATTACAGGCGCCTGCCACCACGCCTGCCTAATTTTTGTATTTTTAGTAGAGACGGGGTTTCATCATATCAGTCAGGCTGGTCTCAAACTCCTGACCTCAGGTGATCCGCCTGCCTTGGCCTCCCAGAGTGCTGAGATTACAGGCGTGAGCCATCAAGCCCAGCCATTAGCACAATATTCTGGGGGGAGACAATATGGCAGTTTATTGTATCAAAACCTTAAGAAGTCTGGACGCTGTGGCTCATGCCTGTAATCGCAGCACTTTGGAAGGCCGAGGCTGGCGAATCACGTGAGGTCAGGAGTTCAAGACCAGCCTGACCAACATGGAAAACCCCATCTCTACTAATAAGACAAAATTAGCTGGGAGTGGTGGCACATGCCTGTAATCTCAGCTACTTGGGAGGCTGAGGCAGGAGAATCGTTTGAACCAGGGAGGTGGAGGTTGCAGTGAGCCGAGATCGCACCATTGCACTCCAGCCTGGGCAACAGGAGTGAAACTTCATAAAAAAAAAAAAAAAAAAAAAAAAAAAAAAAAAACCTTAAAAACTATACAGACCCTTTATGCAACAATTTTGCCTTCAGGAATTTATCCTAAAGAAATAATTGCTGAGGCAAGAGGATCACTTGAGGCTAGGAATTCAAGGCCAGCCTGGGTAACATAGAGAGACCCCATCTCTACAAAAAATCAAATAAATTATCTGGGCAATTATCCAAGCATGGCAGTGCATGCCTGTGGTCCCAGCTACTGGGAAGGCTGAGGTGGGAGGATTGCTTGAGCCCGCCATTTGAGGCTGCAGTGAACTGTGATAGCACCACTGCACAATACTCAATTATTTGTTATTTTTCAGATTTTTGCCAATCTGATAGTTGAGAAACATCAGAATTACATTTTCTTCTCTATGGATCCACTCATACCACTTAGTGAATTCATTTATTCAATAAATATTTATTCAAACATTTATCGAACATCTGCTATGTACAAAGACGCTGTTCTCTTCTAGGCTTTTGGGCTATATCCATTACAACAGAGATGAAGGTCCCTGCCTTCTTATAAAAAACTTATAAAATAACAGCAATGTTAAAGTGTTTTAAACTGACTTTTGTTTATACCTTTGTCTCAAGAGATGCAAGCTACTGTTGATGAAGTGGAAAAGGTTTTTTATGATAGCTGACTATATGGTATCGTAAGATGGACACTGAACTTGGAGTTAGGAAACTTGGACCTGAGCCTGAGCCTTGCCTTTCACTAGCTGTGTAATGTTAAGTAATTCATTTAAATATCACTTGGTTTTATTTCGTCATAAAGCGGGGCGTATTGGACCAGATGGTTTGGGCAGTTCTTCTGCTCTATTAGGATGTGGCTCTATGTTAAACTGTTGTACCCTGAGACCAAAATGATTAAACTAAGATGTGACCCCAAAAGATATGTAAATGATTTGCCCACTGATGAGAAATAAAGTCCCATTTGAAGGTGAGGGAACTTGATTTGAACCTCAAAGTCATTAACAGTACAACTGCTACCTTCCTACGTTTCTCCTGTGCTGTGGGTCACACTGCCTCTTGTCTGAGAGGGTCAGCTTCTGAGGACTGTCTGTGACCAGGGTCTGTTTCATCATTACTATGCTTTACTTTAATGAGACAAAGGTATCGAATATATTTTCAAATGTGAAATGAAAGAAAGCAAAAAATAATTATTTTTGATATAATGTTTTATTTCCAAAAAGATCTCCTACATGGTTTTTTAAATTTAAAATCTTCTAGTCATTTTTGTAAAATTAAACAAGTTACAGTTTACACACAGCTTTTCCTAGAGGTGATAACTCTGCTCAAAGGCTATATGATTTGGCCAGATATTGCCAAACTCCCCTCCATGGTGGGTAGTAGTATTTTGCACTCACACCAGCAATGTCTTAGTGTGCCTGTCTCCCCAGAGTCTCACCACAGAATGCATTGGTTTCCTAGTGTAATTTCAATTTGCACCACTCATGTGATGACCAAGGTTGAGGTTCCAGACCCTTTTTGTTGGTTCCTTATTAGAGCACATCAGATGGAGATGGGGAGTTTTACTTGCTCTAACGGGGAATCTTGGCCTAGTGTAATAACTCATAGGTGGGCTTGATGCAGACCAGTGTGCAGGTGAGTAATACTTTGGATCCTGAAGAGTCATAGAAAATTATGGTTTTGTTCATGCTGCTTTTTGGGGAGTGCGTTGGAATACTTTTGCTTTTTCTTCCCATCTTACCATGAACAAATTCTCCAATCCTTTGAGGCACACCTCAACTCTCACTCCCTCCATTTAAACTCCTCATCACCCCTTTCCAAATTAATCTCTCTTTCGTGAAACACTCGACCTTGACCTTTCTTACGGCTCTTACAGTTGTTCCATGGAGTCTCCTTTTCTGGACACTTCTCATCTCTCACCGGCTGTGAGCTCTGTGAGGGCTGGTGCAGCCTTTGCCTATTCAGCTGTTCCAGAGCACCCTGCGTGAAGCAGGAGCTTGAACTGTTGGGGCAGGGACTGCAGAAAAGAGGGAGGGGCTGAAATGTCACAGCCATGTCTGTCTGGGGAGTCCTGTGTGGTGATAGCTGCATCTCAGGCATGCATTTGTTCTCCTAAGCACTGAGAATATCCACTAACATCTACTAGAAACATATCATTAACTTTCCAGGGGAAACCCCCTCTGAAGCAAGCAGAAAGCCCCCTGCTGGGATGGCACACAGCATGGGGCTGAAGAGGTATGCGAGGAATATAGGAACCAGAAATCTGGTCTATATGGAAAATAGCAGCTCATTAGCATGTGTTAAGCATGGGCCAGGGTGGGTCCCCTGTCAGTGCTGCTGGGTGTTTGGTCACTGGGCAGGACTCACTCCACTGTGACCAGGCTTGACAGGCTGTCGGCTTGGCCATCCGGTTCCCTCAATGATAAAATGACACCGTCTCTTCATTCTCACCCATGCATCTTCAAATTCCTTTTTCTTGGAACCCATATTCAGCAAGAACACCTCTGGTTTTTACTGTTTTCAAGCAGGCTTCCCTGCCGGGAAGAAAATTTGGCAACCCGTTGACAGGAATACTGCTGTACACTTGGCAATTACATTCAGTTAAAAAAAAATAGTGCTTATTTTTTCAATTATAAAAAAATACATACTTATAAGAGAAAATTGGGAAGCATTAAAAACTAGAAAGGAAGAAATAATTATCCATGACTTCACTGCCTAGAACACCTACTGTTAACATTTTAGTGGATTTCCTTCCAGTCATTTTCTATGAATATTTATGTCCTTGGATTCATTTTCTGGGTATACCCTTCATCTTGCACTTTTCTTTTCTTTTTTTTTTTTTTTCGAGATGGAGTCTTGCTCTGCAGCCCAGGCTGGTGTGCAGTGGTGCAATCTCGGCTCACTGTAACCTCTGCCTCCCAGGTTCAAGTGATTCTCCTGCCACAGCCTCCTGAGTAGCTGGGATTACAGGAGCCCGCCCTGACACCTGGCTAATTTTTGTAGTAGAGACGGGGCTTCACCATGTTGGCCAGGATGGTCTCAAACTCCTGACCTCAAGGGATCTGCCTGCCTCTTGCACTTTTAACTTCAAGCTGTAGCATGAGCATTTGTCCAGAATGGATAAACTTTGGAGATATTTAGTATCTGGCTTTTTACACAAATTCTTCATAGACATCAGTACAATGAAAAGTATTTCTATTCACAACAATAGAGACTCATTGTAACAAAAAAGCAAAGATCGCAGGAATATGTAATTTAGAAAGCAAGTTCCTTGTACTCCTTCCTCCCCAGATATAATCACCATTATTGGTTAAGGTTTTCTTTACATATATTAATATTTATATATGTAAATGAATGAGCAATTTTTTATTTTTCTTAATGGTTACATTATGAAGTCATCAGAAGATAGGGAAGTATGTAGAATAAAATGGGAACTGCTCCCGGATTCCCAACCTCAGCCTCCACTCCCTTCCCTAGAGGAAATAACAGTGAAGGATTTGAAAAGTATTCTTCCAGCTGTGTTCCAAGGCCTTTACGCACATATGTACACATGCTGAGATGTGTTGTTGATGCACATATTCCTTCCATGCTGTGGCTGTGTGTATTCCTTTGTATATTGTCAATAGCTGCTTTTGCACTGGAGGAGCAGAGTTAAGTATGTGTCACAGAGACTGTGCTGCTCTCAAAGCCACATGACCTTCGCCACCTGGTTTTATCCCCACGAATGTGTTACTTTACATGGCAAAGTGCCTTTGCAGATTAATTAAGGTAAATGGACTTTAAAACACTTTAAAGTGTTTTAAAGAGTTTTGAGAGTGAGTCCAGTGAAATCACATGGGCCTTCACAAGCGGAAGAGGAAGGCAGAGAGATTTGAGGCCTGGAGGGCTTGTGCTTGAGGGGCCAGTGGTGGGAAGCAGGGCTGTCAGTCCTATAGCCACAAGGAGCTGGCTTCTGTCCACAGCCTGAATGGTTCTTCCCCAGAGCCTTTACACAAGAGCCCAGCCAGGCAATACCTTGATTTCAGGCACGTGAGACCTAGAGCAGAGAATCCAGCCATGCTGTGCCAGCTTTCTGACCTGGAGGATGGAGAGAAAAGAAATCGTGTTGTTTTAAGTCACTGTGTTTGTAGTGATTTGTTATGCAGTGTAGAAAACTAATACAGGTTTGTTTGTTTAGTATTGTAGATGTTACTATCTGGCTCTTTACAGGCAAGGTGCTGGATTCCCTTATTTCCTCTTTAAGGGCTTCTGAACACTCCATGGTGTATTTCTACCGTAATTTATTCAACCACTAGAAGACAAAAGTTTTCTCAAGACATTGAAGAAATGCAGCAAGAAAGTCTTTGTGCACGTGACTAAATACCTCTTTAGGACTGATTTCTAAAACACAATTTCTTTTTTTATTTTTATTTTTTTATTTCTTGAGATGGAGTCTCGCTCTGTCGCCCAGGTCCGAGTGCAATGGCATGATCTCGGCTCACTGCAGCCTCCGCCTCCAGGGTTCAAGTGATTCTGGTGCCTCAGTCTCCACAGTAGCTGGGATTACAGGTGTGCACCACCACGCCCAGCTGATTTTTATATTTTTAGTAGAGGTGGGGTTTTGCCATGTTGGCCAAGTTGGTCTCAAACTCCTGACCTCAGGTGATTCACCTGCCTCGGCCTCCCAAAGTGCTGGGATTGCAGGCGTGAGCCACTGCACCCAGTCTCAAATGATGATTTCTGATTCAAGGAGCATACTGATTTTAAATTTTGTTAGACACTGCAAAACTGCCCTCCAGAGAGGTGACAGATAAGCTGAGGTGTATGAGGTGCTGCTTAGACAGCAGGTACCAGGATGGCTGGTCAGGCTTGGGAAAGCTCTGAGACTTAGAGCCCTCCAGAAGGCTGCAGAGTCCATTAACAAGGCTCTCTCATGGACCTGGAAGATGGCAGAAAGTTTGCATCGAGAGCCCTCTCTTGAAGCCTTCCAGCATCACTATCGAGTCTAAAGCAAGTCTGCAGCACAAAGTTAAGTGCCGACTGTAAGTGGATCGTTTCTGTTCACTTTAATTCATGTGATGCTCATGGCTAGTGGGTGAGGAAGGCCTTATCAGCCCTGTTTCAAATGATATGTGCCACATGCAGCGGTCTGTCTCCTGAAGTTGGCACAGATGAGCTTTGAACCCAGTTGCTGTGAATCTAAAATCCAATCTCCACCACCCCACCAGAGGGGCAAGTCTATCTCCTGTCCCTTCTGAAACAGCCTGCCCTTCAGAGCAGGGTTTTGCTGAGTGAGAACCGAGCTCAAGAGTGTTCCTGTTCTATTTTCTGGTTTGGATGCTGGTTGTGGAGGTGAACTCTGTGTGAAGATTCACTGGGCTGCCCCATTGGTGAATGTTTTGTATGTATGCTACACTTTGATTTTTAAAATTTGTTTTAGGAAGCAAATCAAAAGACTGGATTGTCCACCTCATACAGCAAAACAAAGCATCTGCCCCCAAAGTCTGTAGTGGGAAATGATTTCCTTCCGAGACAGAGAGCACCAGCAAAAAGGACTACATCGTTCTCTTCCACCCATGTCACTAATTTTCTAACATAGACCATGCCACATGGCTGCTCTGCTCAGCAACTCCTCACTTCCTGGGCCCCAGCCCTGGCCTCTTTGCCTCTCAGTACTTTCCAACAGCCTTCCTGCCTCAGCAGCCTTCACTTACCAGTTGCTGACCTCATGGAGCCATCATATAACTCTAGGCCTTCATCCACTTGGGATCCTCTACCCAAACACCCTAGCTTTCCTAAGAAAGTTCCAAATCTAATAGGAAACCAAGTACCTACCACAGGTTGTCACTTATGAGTGGTTGCTAAACAATGAGAACACATGGACACAAAGAGGGGAACAACAGACACCAGGGCCTACTTGAGGGCAGAGGCTGGGAGGAGGGGGAGGAGCAGAAAAAATACCTATTGGATACCATGCTTATTGCCTGGGTGATCTAATAATCTGTACGCCAAACCCTCATGATGCAATTTACCTGTGTAACAAATTTGCACATGTACCTGTGAACCTAAAATAAAAGTTACAAAAAAAAAAGTTCCACACCTTACACAGTACCTGGTACATACTAGCCACCTGACATTTGATGACCAAATGAATGAATGAACCGTTACTCTGAGTCTAAACAGCCTCCAACAGACCCCCGCCCTACAAGCCTGTTCGTGAGCTCAGTTAGATTTCTTATATCAACTCAATCCCAAATCCTTGACCCACTGGCTTTATTTCTTCACAATGAGGTCACATGCACCAGATAACCACCAGTTCACCTTCCCAAGGAAATCTCTTCTGGAATCTCCTGAACCACCCCAATCTGGATGGCATCACAGCTTTTCCTCTAGAATCTCTTCAACGTCATCTTGATGATACCCTTTGTGTCTCTCTATATTGGACCTACTATTTCCTGTATCCCCCATATTGTCTTCTCACTTGATTTAGTCTCTCATTTTGTTTGAGAACATCCTTCAGGAGTTTCTTGAGAAAGAATGTGTGGGACGTAAATGTTTTGAGAACTTACATCTGCAAGTGTCTTTATTCTACCCTTGCCCTTGGTTGGTAGCTTGACTGAGGAGAGAGGTCATCTGGGCAGGAGGTGGTTTTCGTGCAGAACGGAGGGCATGTTACTGCTCCTTTGCCAGCTGGGTTCTACCGTTGCTCTTTAGAAGCCCCTAAAACCTTCCTCCTCTCTCTCATTCCCTCTGTCACTGTGTGGCCTCTGCACAAGCAGGCTCCCCTTCACCTTTGCCATGAGTGGAAGCTCCCGAGGCCTCCCCAGGAGCAGAGGCTGGCACCGTGCTTCCTGGGCAGAATGCAGAACCATGAGCCAAATATACCTCTTTCCTTTATCAGTTTCCCAGCTCAGGTATTCCTTTATCACTAAGAAAGACACCTATGTCATAACCTCTGGAACCTGTGATCATGTTACTTTACATGACAAAAGGGACTTGGCAAATGGGACTAAGTTAAGGATTTCAGAATTGGGAGATTATTCTGGACTATCTGGGTAGCTCATTGTGATCACAAGGATCCCAATAAGAGAAGCAGGAGGGTCACAGAAGGAGGTGTGAGGATGGAAGCCAGGGCTAGGGTGGGGAGAGGAAGAGAGAGACATGACAATGTTAACCTGCTGGCTCTGAAGATGGAGGAAGGGGCCACGAGCCAACCAATGCTGGTGGCCAGTAGAAGTCGGAAAAGGCAAGAAATAGATTTTCCCCTGGATCCTCCAGAAAGGAGCACTGAACAGCCAGCACCTGGATTTTTAGCCTTGTGAAACTCATTTTGGATTTCTGACCTCCAGAATTTATAAACTTACGTTGTTTTAAGGCACAAAATGTGTAGTTCTTTTTTAATAGCAGCAATGGGAAATGAGCACAAACACATTCTGTCATTCTGGTTCTTGATCTTTTCTTCTCTTTCTCTGTCTCTGCATGCTTGTGGGGCCTCTGTTTCCAGCGTTCTGAGGTTGCAGGATGATGTGCCTTGGTGGGTCCTTTCGATGTGGACACTCATCTTCTAGTTGCCAGAGTCCTCCCCCTCTGTCCCCATCCACCTTTGGGCTTCCTCTATTCTCTTTTTCTGAAACTCTTATTATTTGGATACTAAACCTCATGGACCAGTCCTTTCAGGTTCTTAACTTTTCTTCTTTATTTTCCAACTCTTTCTCTTTTTGTCTACGTTCTGCCCTTTTATCTTCTAAAGCTTCTTTTGAGCTTTTCATTCCAGCAATCATGATTTTAATTCCCACAAATTCTTTTTGGTTCTCTTGATGTTTATTTCTATTACATTCTGCTGTGTTTCATGGTTGCAATATCTTTTTTTTTTTTTTATCTTCCCGGGATATTAATGACTTTTTTTAAGAAAGCTACTTGTGAAAAGCTCTTCTCCAAATTGCCATTCTCTGTTTGTCTTTATCCTGGTCCACGTCCATCTCCATTCTAGTCCCACCATTTGTGTTAGAGTTTCTCCTCTCACGGTCTCCACCCACCCAGGAGTGGGATACTAACACATGTACTGGAAACTGCAGGCGTGACTGGCCTGCCAACCTGGAACTTCGCTGGAGGGTGCTGTGCTGAGTCATCTCACTGGGGTAGTCCCTGTGCTATCCCTCAAATTCCATCCAGAAAGATCCTCCAGTTTGTGGCCTCAGGGTGAAAACTTCCAAAAACTGATTGGGAAAGACGGCTAGAGACTTCAGCATCCAAAATACACATCATCTTTTACTTAGATGTGTTGGTATGACAATGCTGACCTCAGCTGTGCTGCTGTTCCCAGTACAAAAGACTCACTTTTTATTCTCTCCCCAAAATAAACCTCTCATCTTCTGCTAGGTTGGGAGAAGAACAATCACCAAAAATGCAGAGTGGGGAGCGGGCCTGAGTGTTGGACATCTCCTTAAACAAACCTTCCTGCAGCCTCCAGGTCACCATGCTTGTCACCTCTACTGCCAGAGACATCGAGTGCCTTGAAGTCCTGGGCTCCCCGGGGATTCTGTGGGGGTAATTCTGGCTGAGTTTCATCTTTCTCCACTGCCAGCTCAGGGCTTGGTCTTCCTGGGGCTGCCAGTTGTGTCATTTCCATGCTCCCTCTGCATTCCCGCTTCCAGGACTGCGCTGCAATGCCTCCTCTCCTTTAAAGCAAGTCTTCTGTCATCACCAGTGAGGGGCCATGGAAGGAACAGATTAAACTACTCAATCTGCTCTCTCCACCTGGTGGACCTACCATGTGATTCACCTACAGAGAGTTGGTTTGTTTTGGGGTTTTTTTTTTTGAGACTGAGTTTCGCTCTTGTTGCCCAAGCTGGAGCGCAGGGGCTTGATCTCGGTTCACTACAACCTCCGCCTCCCGGGTTCAAGCGATTCTTCTGTCTCAGCCACCAGAGTAGCTGGGATTACAGGCACCCACCACCACACCTGGCTGATTTTGTACTTTTAATAGAGACGGGGTTTCTCTATGTTGATCAGGCTGGTCTGAAACTACTGACCTCAGGAGATTCGCCTGCCTTGGCCTTCCAAAGTGCTGGGATTACAGGCATGCGCCACTGCCCCGGCCAAGAATTGGTTTTTAAAACTTCCTTCCTCTGTACAACAGAATTCTTTTCAACAATGATCATTAAACAAAAGGAATAATAATAATGATGTCTAGAAAAGAACTGCTGTAGATAGTGAAAATTTTCTTCTATTAAACTTTGTATACGTAATCATGCTGGCACATATGTTAAAAAAAGGTAAAAAACTATATATTAATATTTTAATCATAATTTTAAAAGGGATTATTTCACTGCAGTTCACACACTGTTTCATTGTTTCACATTTTAAACAGAAATAGCCGGGCGCAGTGTCTCACACCTGTAATCCCAGCACTTTGGGAGACTGAGGCAGGCGGATCACCTGAGGTCAGGGGTTTGAGACCAGCCTGGCCAACGTGGTGAAACCCCGTCTCTACTAAAAATACAAAAATTAACCAGGAGTGGTGGCACTCGTCTATAGTCCCAGCTACTCGGGAGGCTGAGGAGAAGAATTGTTTGAACCGGAGAGGCAGAGGTTGCAGTGAGCTGAGATTGCACCACTGCACTCCAGCCTGGGCGACAGAGTGAGACTCCATCTCAAGTAAATAAATAAATAAATATTTTAAATAGAAATAAAAACTTTAAGTTACCTATAAAAGAGTAACAGAACTGAAGTAATTCAAGTTCTGTTTCTTCACCTGCAGAATCACTGTTAGCATTGTTTATTTTGAATGTACTGCTTAAAAGCAGGAACACGTTGTGTGCAGATGATTGACAGGTTGGAAATAGGAGTTCAGAGAGAGCTTACATGATTCCAAACTTACAAGCAATGTGTGCAGCTGAGTCTGCCGGCACTGGGGGCCAACTTTGTAACTGGGAGTTCTCTGAATTAACTTCCAATAGCATGCATTGTTGATTAAAGGGTAAGTAATAAAAATGTGCTAACTCAAAGTGTGCATATACACACTGAAAATTTAGCATGTTTTATCACATATTGATTTTATATATTTCCTTAAATATACATTTATTCTATATATAAATTTGAAATACATGTATAATTTGAGTGTGTGTGTGTGTGTTTATATATATATATATAAAATGTCTCCATTGTCAATGCCTCCTCATCCCTGAATCTGGGGCAACTGTCTCCACTACACTGCCCTTAGGACATATGTCACATTCTGGAAATTCTAAAAAAATATTTTTAATGAAAAATTCTTTGACCACCCACTGTCCTCCAGATAACAGTAGGAAGTTTTTACCTGTGTTCTCTTAATATACATATTTAACGGAGTCCTCTTCTGGGTCATGTTGGCTCACTGCCACTAGGCCAGGCAAGTCCATGTTACCAGCACCTTCAGTTTAACGCTGAAATCAAAAACCCTCCTCTGATGAAGTTCAGGAGCAGCTTCCGCTCCCATCCAGATCCATGAGAGAGGATGATTTCCCTGGCCATATGGCAGGTGGAGGGAGTGATTAACCCCCTGTGAGGCCTCTGTGTTCCTTGGCTCTGCCGGCTCCTCCCTCCTGGAGCAGCCCGAGGCCCACCTGTGAATCTTGAGCATCTGCCGGCAGGCCCAGCCTGGTCATCAGCAGCTCTATGGCTTTTGATCTCACCCACGGAAACTCACGTTTGTGTGACTGTGTTTTACAAGACAGCTGCCCCCTTACTTTTCTGCCTCAGCTTTTGAACTTTCCTTTTCACATTGTCACCAGTGATAAAGCTGATGCTGTCTCCAACGGTGGGTGAAGCTGATAGCCCTCTCTCCCCTGGCTTCATTCAAGGCCCACCCACAGTGCTGGGCCTGTGTGAGCAAGGAACCCTTGCTTTTTTCTTTTTTAAATGTAGATGTGCAACTATATGTTTTATTTTCTGTACTGTCCTGGAAGAAGCAACAGGTCAGCCAGACCAGAGATCCTCTTGAATATGTAGCCTCAAGTTAACCCTCTTACAGAAAACTCAAACTCTTTCCCTTCATCATTTCATCTTTTTCTCCTACAACTTTGATTTTGACAAACTTCAAATACACCCCAAAATTAAAAGAACAATACAATGAAAAATGATATAACATGTCAATTCACCAACTGTTAACATTCTATCACATTTTATTTTAGCATTTTCTCTCTTCATTTATACACACATACACACATATACATTTTAAAAAATCATTTGAAATTAAATTTCAGTCATCATATTCTACCTGTAAATACATCAACATGTATTTCTTAAGAGATATTCTCCTGCACAACACTCAGCAAATTTAACATTATTGATACACAGTGTTGCTTAATATATAGTTTATATTCAAATTTTCCTGATTGTACAAGCAACATCCGTTACAGATTTATTTGATCAATAACTTAATCAAAGATGGCTTCCATTTGCTGTACTTCTTCATCTCCTTTAAGTTAGAATAGTTCCCCTTCCTTTATGTGCACCTGTTTCATGACATTAATATTTTTAGAGCCCAGGCTAGTTGATTTCCAGAATGTCCTGGATTTGAGTTTTCCTGAAGCTTATTTGTGATTAAATTTGGGTTATATGTTCTTGAAAAGAATACCAGAGAAGTGATGCTTTGTCTCCAGCGCAACTCAACAGGTGGAACATGATGTCTCTTTGCTCCTTTATTGCCCAAATTAGGATTGCTCTGGCTGGGCATGTTGGCTCACACCTGTAATCCCAGCACTTTGGGAGGCCAAGGCAGGCAGATCACTGGAGGTCAGGAGTTCAAGACCAGGCTGGCCAAAATAGTGAAACCCTGTCTTTACTAAAAATACAAAAATTAGTCGGGTGGAGTGGCACATACCTGTAATCCCAGCTACTCAGGAGGCTGAGGCAGGAGAATCACTTGAACACGGGAGGTGGAGGTTGCAGTGAGCCGAGATCATGCCGATGCACTCCAGCCTGGGCGACAAACCAAAACTCTGTCTCAAAAAAAAAAAAAAAAAAATTAGGATTGATCACTTCATTAAGGTATCAGTAGAGAGAGAGATGGCCCTCCCTCTTTGCAAGAAACCAGGCTTTTAAATCCTTTCTTGCATTGTAGTTTCTATCCAAGTGCTATGCACATAGTAACTGACAGTCAAATTAGAAGAAAAGCAAACATCTGTTGGGCTTTCTCTGTTTTTTTTTTTTTTTTTTTTTTTCTTTTTTTGGAGACAGAGTCTCACTCTGTCTTCCAGGCTTGAGTGCAGTGGCACGATCTCGGCTCACTGCAAGCTCCGCCTTCCAGGTTCACGCCATTCTCCTGCCTCAGCCTCCCGAGTAGTTGGGACTATAGGCACCTGCCACTACGCCTGACTAATTTTTTGTACTTTAGTGGAGACAGGGTTTCACCATGTTAGCCAGGATGATCTTGATCCCCTGACTTCGTGGTCTGCCCGCCTTGGCCTCCCAAAGTCTTTTGGGCTTTCTCTACAGGTCGCTCGCATATAGTATCTCACTTAATTCTGTCAACCTGAGAGTCATCGTTATCCCCATTTTACGGATGAGGTAGTTAAGCTGAGAACGATTAGGTGGCACCCTAAGAGGTACACTGGGAGTCAGACGCATGATCTGTTTCATTTCCCTGCCCTGCCCTAATGAGAAGTCTGTTTCCATCTCCTTAGTCGGAGGCAGTGGAAATGGTGCCTGACTTGTTTCTGTAACCTTTGGCAATGGGAATACCCTGGGGCTCTAAAAACGTCCACTGGCCAGACATGGTGGAAAGTGTCTTTAAAACCATGTCAAAGCTCCTGCTTCCAAAGCACATGTTTGGGTCAGCACTCATTTATTACTTGCTAACATCAAGTAACCTCTTAAATCCTGAAAATTCTAGTGAGAAATCAGACAGTCACTAACAAGTCAGCATGTCAGAATAAATAAAGCAGAAAATTGAAGCACGTTATGTTGGCTTTCCCAAAGGCATTCTAGAGATCACTCGTAGAGCACTCAAAGGCACAAAAAGGCGTGGCTGCTCGTGGCCTCTTGGCATCCCAGCTCCCTTTCTTTCACATGGAAATAGGACCTCCCATTTTTAGCTGGGCAGATGGCTGCCCATATGGCGGCCCAGAATAAGAACTACATTTCCCAGCCTTCCTTATAGCCAGGCTCCATCACGTCGGCACACCATGTGAGCCACATGTGATATTCCCAGCTGCACCCTTAGGGGAAAGAGGCCTGTCCTCCCTCTCCTGCTTTCATCTGGAGCGTAGAAGGTGGACGAGGTGAATATAGACTGTACTGTGAATATAGCAATGGTGGAGGTGAATAGGGATGCCTTGTGACTAAGGATGTGGCTGGGTGGAACACAGATGTGCAAGGGTGAGTGAACCCCACATGGGACCATGTGGATGGGGCCGTGTCCTGGGATGGCTAAAGGAGCTGGGGTCTCTGGCTGAAAACCCTCTTACCAGCCCTGAACTGCTCATGCCTATACTATTAAGTAAGAGAAATACACATCTTTCTTTCTAAAGCCACTCTGATTTGGGAACATTGTTTAAGACAGCTGAACCCATGTCCAAACTAACACCCCAGGCCAAATCAACTTCATCTTCCCCCAACTCTCCTTGTCCACTTACACTGCCATTCTAAGCACAGCTGGCACCTCCACACATGCTTTTGCTGATGAGCCTTGCATAGGCCATTTCCTCTCTTCCCCTCTTTTCCTCTGCCTGGTAAACTCCTGCTCAACATTCCACACTCCACCCAGATACTCATTCCTCCTGGAGCCTTCCCTACCTCCCATCCCTTGCCAGGCAGGATTCATTACTTCCTCCTCTTTGAGCCTATATGAAAGTGTCTGTAGCTCTCTTAGCATTTACCATGTGGTGCCCTAATTATTTGCTGCTGTGTTGATCTCTCAAACTAGACTGAAGTTTCCTTAGAATCAGGGACCTGATTTTCTTCAGGTTTGAATCCCCAGCACTAACTTTGTAAAAGGCACTAGGACTGGATGGATGAACACAGATGATATAATTACATGTGTACCCATACAGATCCTCATTCTTTTAAAAAGTGTTTCCTTCTTTGCTAAGACAATACTTGTGAATAGCACACCTATTCCTCCTACAGAAACTCAATGAGCACAAATCTACTATTACATAATATATAAGCCAGGAGATTCATCATACATTGCATGAAAACCTGCTTTGTAGATTTGTCAGGTCTCCTTAACAAAACAATCCTGCCATAGACTCACCCGCCCTGGTATTGCAGCGATTGCAGGATTTTAAATCAAAGCCTTTTCTCAGTCTCTCTCTGTCTCGTTTCAGCTCAGAGCAGGCAATCTGGACTGCAGTACTAGCAGTTTCCAGAAAATGCTCAGGCGTGCTCACAGCTAACAAAGAGATGAACGCTGTTTCCTGCCCTGGAACACTGGAGAGTTCAAGGGCTTCTGAGGCTAGAGTGTTCTGATCCAGTGAGTGTCATGCTTTGCTTTGATGCTGTGTCAGATATCACACCAACTCCAGCAAGTCTGCAAGTGCATTTTATACTAATTTTGTAATTACACTAATATTGTTATTCAAAATTAATTGTCCCTGTCTAGAAATAGAATTCTAGCATTTTCTAGGTTTTGACACAACTTGTGTGCAAGTCTTAGAACCCTTCCATGCCCATGGCACGCTGCTGGATGTGTCTCGGAACTCATCTGGAAACCCTCTGAGACTGAATCTGCCCCATTTTAAACACTCCTGTAGAAGGCCTCTCTGTTCTCATGTCGAGCATGGATTTTATTTTTATAGAGGTTTATCTTAAATATCCTTAATTTGTAAAAATCCTGATATTATTCTCAGAAGAAATTCCACTGTCCAGCTCATCCCTCAAACTAAGGATTTTTAAAATTAACTGAGAACACGGATTCCCTCCTCTGGGCATGCACTACTAAACTATAGAATGCCTATATGATCCATTTATGTGCTTTTTGCTTATTTGCTGTCTCCTTGAGCTAATATGTAAGCTTCAGTGAGAGTGGGCCCCTGTTAATTCTCGCTGTATCCCCAACACCTGGCACGTGGGAGGCACTCGATGGATCTGTGGAGTGAATGTATGATTGTGTCTTCTTGTGTAGATGCATTTGCTGCCTCAGGTGATCACTCAAGTGGGCCATACCTGGGCTACTGGAAAAGCAGAGGCTTGTTTTGAGTGCTTGTTGCCCTACTGTCTTCACTCCTCCTCCTTCCCTCTGTTAAGCATGTGGCACCAGGCTGATCCCCAGGCCTCTGCTCTTGCCACCAACACACGCTGTCTCCCCTTATGGTTCGTGATTTTTGTTTTGTTTCCCTGATTTCTTTCAAGTACTCCCTCAGGTTAATTAGATTAACCAATTTGTCCATAACATGGATCATTTTAAACGCCTTAACTACTTTGGACAAAAATTAAGATTGGCTGGGCGCAGTGGCTGGTGCCTGCAATCTCAGCACTTTGGGAGGCCAAGGTGGGTGGATCACAAGATCAGGAGTTCAAGACCAGCCTGGCCAAGATGGTGAAACCCTGTCTCTATTAAAAGTACAAAAATTAGCCAGGCATGGTGGCGGGCAGGTGCCTGTAATCCCAGCTACTCGGCAGGCTGAGGCAGAGAACTGCTTGAACCCAGGAGGCGGAGGTTGCAGTGAACTGAGATCGTGCCGCTGCACTGCAGCCTGGGTGACAGAGCAAGACTCCATCTAAAAAACAAAAAATTAAGGTTATTTTCAGAAGATAGTGACAAAAATATGTTTTTCTATTCAAAAGGGACTAAATCAGGACAGTCTTAAGTAAGCAGACAAGGAAGGCTGTCAGTTTCTTATGTAACAGTGGTATCAGGGGACAAGGATATCATTGATACAATGATACAATTGTTACATAAGGAGAGAGAGAGAGAGAAGAGGAGAGAGACTGCATACTGCCAAGTTTTCAACAGACACAGAGTCCCATTCAGCAGATATTTATTAAACTTCTACTCTGCACCTGGTGCTCTTCTAGATGCTGAGGACAAGACAGACAAGATCCCTGTTCTCTAGGAACATCCATCCTACATCAGCACTGTCCAGTGGAAATAGAGTGGGAATCACAAATGCAAGCCACATGGCGTTCTAAAATTTTCTAGTAGGCCTGGACAGCATAGCAAGACCCCATCTCTACAAAATTAAAAATTAGCCAGGTGTGGTGGCATGTGCCTATAGTCCCAGCTACTTGGGAGATGGAGGTGGGAAGAATGCTTGAGCATGGGAGGTCCATGCTGCAGTGAGCTGTGATTGTGTCACTGCACTCCACCATGGGTGACAGAGCAAGACTCTGTCTCAAAAAACAACAACAAAAATTCTAGTAGACACATTAACAAAGTAAAAAGAAACAAACAAAATTAATATTAATGATACATTGTGGTTAACCCAATATATCCAGAACATTCTCATTTCAACATATAATCAATATGAAAATGATTAAGATATTTTACATTCTTGTTGTAGACTAAGTCTTCAAAATCCAGTGTGTATTTAACACAGCACATCTCATTTGAAACAAGTCATACTTCACGTGCTCATAGCCATGAATGGCTAGAGGTTACCACATCAGACAGTGCCATCCTAAACATTAAGCAAGCCAGTAAATACAGATATAGTACATAATAAAGATGTATATAAATAGACCAGGAGCAGTGACTCACGCCCGTAATGCCAGCACTTTGGGAGGCTGAAGCAGGCAGATCACGAGGTCAGGAGATCGCAGCCTGACCAGCATGGCGAAACCATGTCTCTACTAAAAATACAAAAAGTTAGCCAGGCGTGGTGGTGGGCGCCTGTAATCCCAGCTACTCAAGAGGCTGAGGCAGGAGAATCGCTTGAACTCGGGAGGCGGAGGTTGCAGTGAGCCAAGATCGCACCATTGCACTCTAACCTGGGTGACAGAGGAAGGATCTCTCAAAAAAAAGAAAGAAAGAAGTGGGGGGGAGGGAGGGAGGGAAGAAGGGAATTTTGTGTTTTTTTTGAGACAGACTTTGACTCTTGTTGCCCAGGCTGAAGTACAATGGCATGATCTCGGCTCACCACAGCCTCCACCTCCAGGGTTCAAGCCATTCTCCTGCCTCAGCCACCCAAGTAGTTGGGATTACACGCATGTGCCACCACGCCTGGCTAATTTTGCATTTTTAGTAGATAGGGGGTTTCTCTATGTTGGTCAGGCTGGTCTCCAACTCCCGACCTCAGGTGATCCGCCCACCTTGGCATCCCAAAGTGCTGGGATTACAGGCGTGAGCCACCGCGCCTGGCCATTAAAGAAGAGAAACTAATGACAAATGTTACTACCCTCTATACCAGTTTTGCCTGAGTAATTGGCTCCCTTCCCATCGAGGCTGCCCAATCTCTTCATAATCTGACTTGGTTGCACTACTTCAATACAGTAGCATTTTCACACCTGTCACAGTGCTCCCAAGGTTTTGGTTTCATCTGCCAATAAACATAGAGACCTTTAACTTAGAGGTAGAACTACATGTTGTTTCCAACATTTTTGAGCTTGGTCTTTGTGAACTGCTTTTGGTGCCAGAATTTTGTCTTTTCCAGTATTTTGTTCTTTGTCACATGTCCAGGTCCTCCCGGCCCTCTCTTCTTATGGTCTTTCCAGCACTGTCAGGCAGTAGCCTAGATGTGGGTTGGTGTCATCTCTCTATTCGGCTGAAAATTTGCATGTTCTTGCATTGACATATCACATTATATACTGAGGCAGAAGAGAACTAAAAGATTCCAAAGGATTGAAAGAGTTTTCTGCTGCAGTAGCAACAGTTCAAATACCATATTAGTCAGGGCAGAAAATGCTAGCAACCGTCACAGACAAACCCAAATCTCGGCTTAACACAACTAGGAGGTTATCTCTTATTTGCTTCACAGACCAATGCAAATTGTTGGTGGTGGTAGGAGTTACTCTGCTCCATGTAGTCACTCAGGGACCCAGGCTCTTTCCATTGTGAGGCTCCACACCATCTAGGAATCCTCCACTCTTCATCTGGTTGGTAGACAAGGGACAACAGAGAGAGAGAGGTTTTCTAGGTCAGGCCTGGTGGCAGTACATAGCACTTCCCTCCATGCTCCACTGGCCAGAACTCAGCCTCACAAGCCCAAGAGGCTGCAAGGGTGTCTGGAAATTGTAGTCTAGCAGAACGGCCATAAGGAAGAACCTTGGCAATCCCTGCCACAAATATGGCTTTAATATGTCATGGAAATCATGGTTTTGTTCCATGCTGCACAGCTAAGTGAGCAAGGGGTGGTTTGAAAACCATAAAGAATGGATTAGTTCTTAGGGGGACACTCTGCCTTAAGTTGCTTTGCCAAGAATTATTTAAATCCCAGCATCTGAGTGTCTAGAGAGACTAGAGAGTTATTTGTTATGGTTTTCTAGTAGTTGCATGGTTTCCTTTTCTTTTCTTCTTTTTTTTTAAGAGACAAGGTTGGCCGGGCACGGTGTTTATGCCTATAATCCCAGCACTTTGGGAGGCAGAGGCGGACGGATCACTTGAGATCAGGAGTTCAAGACTAGCCTGGTGAACATGGTGAAACTGTGTCTCTACTAAAAATACAAAAAAATTAGCCAGGCGTGGTGGTGGGCGCCTGTAATCCCAGCTACTGGGGAGGCTGAGGCAGGAGAATTGCTTGAACCTGGGAGGCGGAGGTTGCAGTGAGCCGAGATCGTGCCATTGCACTCCAGCCTGGGCAACAGAGCGAGACTCCGTCTCAAAAAAAAAAAAAAAAAAAGGGACAGGGTCTTGCTCTGTCACCCAGGCTAGAGTACAGAGGTGAGATAATAGCTCACTGCAGCCTCAAACTCCTGGGCTCGAGCAATCCTCCTGCCTCAGCCTCCTCAGTAGCTAAGACTACAGGTGCACACCACCACACCCAGCTAATTTTTAAATGTTTTTTGTCTTGTTATGATGCCCAGGCTGGTCTCAAACTCCTGGCCTCAAGCATTTCTCCTGCCGTGGCCTCCCAAGGTGCTGGGATTATAGGCGTGAGCCACCATGCCCGGCCTGGTTTCCTTTTTTATATCTAGATCTCTGATCCATTTGGAATTTGCTCATGTGGTAGGAAGATATGAAGTGTGGACCTTTTTCCAAAGATCTTTTTCCAAAAAACTTGCCAGTTGTCTGGAGTTATTTGTTTAAAAATCTAACTTTGACTCAGTTGATTTGAGATGTCACCTTCATGAAATACTAAATTTCTATGAGTGTGGGTCTATTTTTAGACTTTCTTTTCACTGGTCTGTTTGTTTATTTATGTGCCAGTAGCACACTATTTAAAACGTATGCTTTCATGTCTGGTAAGGCATTCTTGCCTACCAAACATTAAAGGCTCTTCTTGTATTTTTAAAATAAGAGCTTTAGTATCAATTATCTAGCTCCACAAAGGAGCTTGTTGCTATTTTTATTGGGATTGTTTAAAATTTATAAATTAACTTAAATTACAGGCTCATGCCTGTAATCCCAGCACTTTAGGAGGCTGCGGTGGGCAGATCACCTGAGGTCAGGAGTTTGAGATCAGCCTAGCCAACATGGCAACACCCCACCTCTGCTAAAAAAATGCAGAATTAGCCAGGCATGGTGGCACATACCCGTAATCCCAGCTACTTGGGAGACTGAGGCAGGAGAAAGGCTGGGACACAGGAGGTTGAGGCTGCAGTGAGTCGACATCACACCACTGCACCATAGCCTGGGCAACAGAGCAAGATTCTGTCTCAAAATAATAATAATATTGTAATTATGCCCTATGCAACATTTGGGACATACTTATACTAAAAGGTTATTGATTGCATATTTGAAATTCACATTTAACTGAGCATTCTGTATTTTGTCAGGTAGCCCTATGGTGTATCCAACCCAAAGGAACCTGTCCTACTCAGTCTTCTCGCCTTGCCCAATCCCTGCACCATTGCTCCCAGTTCCTGACCTTAGTCCTTCCAAATAACCTACCCTTAAATGAATATCTCAGTACTTTGCTAAGGGTTTAACTAGTGAAGTGCTTTTTTGCTAGCATCAATCATCACACTGATGCTCTCAAATGTTAACCTGTTTACAGGTCACCTGGAACCTTGTTAAAATGCAGACTGTGATATAGTGGGTCTTGGATGCGGCCTGAATTCTATATCTCTAACAAGCTCCTAGGAGAGGTCTATGCTGCTGGTCTGGGGCCCACAGTTTGGTAGTAGAGTTTTGCACATATCCCTGGGGGCCCTGGCTGTCAAAACTGCAAGCTGTTGGGAACCAGAGCAAAGCCCATCTTGGCCCCCTGTGCTCCTTTCCCTGACACTAAAGCCCAGAATGAGACAAGAGCCAGAGTTAAAGGAAAGTGACGCTGCTGCGCACATGCAGGCAGCTCTCCTGGAGTCCTCGCAAGCCCTCCTCCTGCTGTTGGAGCTGGATGCTCCCACCACTTGGCTTCCTGTGGGAACCATTGCTTTACCTTTGTGTCTCCTCCACACCCACTAACCTGCCTCTCTGGCTCTGATGATTTTGCCTTCTCATCCGTCTTCCTTGTTGGATGGCAAATAACGTGGGGGGAGCGACAGTGGTGTGATCTCGGTACCTAGCATCTAGCTCGATGTCCAGCCTATGGCAGGTGCTTAGCAGATGCATGGAAGCTGAATGAATGAAGGAAACGGTAAATTAATATTGACTTCTACTGTCCAGGAAACAATTTTTGTTTCACTTTTAAGGGGTGCCTTAAAGTATTGTTCTGCTCTGACCATTGGTGGAGCCCCTACTGAGTCCTTGGATGTTTTTCTTTTTCAGTTTCTCATTTTTCAGTTTCCAAATCCTCAAGTACAGGGCAACATCTTGTCCTGTTTCCTTGACATCCCTTCCCCCCTTAGGGACTTCAATGTGCCAACTGCTTGGCTTGATGGAATCCCTATTTCCCCTTCTTCCTGCTGCTGAGCCTTGGTTTTGCTGGTCCAAAAAGATCCCTTAGTTTTATTCAACTCACAGCTCAGGCCTTCTCTTCTCCCAGACAGGACCCTCTCTTCAGCAGGCCCCTCTACTAACATTCTTCACTGCCTCCCGCCATCTTTCTACCTGCCAGGAGCTTTCACAACGGCTAAGTCAGTAGGTTAAGTGACAGAATCAAAGCTGGCTATCTTAAGCCAAAAGAGACTTTATTGTAGGCCTTTTGTGTAGCTCATAGAGTAAAGAAGACTGCAAGACCAGGCTCAGAAACAATAGCGCAGGGCTTAAGACATGCAGCAGGGCTCCCTCAGCAGGAGCACCTGGCCACCTCAGCTGGCACACACATTAGAATGGGGGAGCTCTGCTGTGCCCTCAGGTCACAGTGCTCTGCTCGGCAGTCCATGTGAGAGGGAGTCCTGTCGGCCTTCTCAGGCCCTGGGCCAGCCCTAGGCTGAGAGAGTCACTTTGATTGACAGTTGAACCAGGAACACGCAGCGATGTAGAGTTCCCTAAAAGGAAGTACAACTGTGGTTAAGAAGAGAGAGAGCGTTGCCCAGTGTTTCAAAAACAAAGAAAACAAATGTTCACATAGACCTGCTACAGATTTGAAGGCTAGGAGAGAGGCCTGTGGCAGAGTGTGAGTGAGAGATCCCAAGCATCCTAATTCCCGGTTTCGAAGTTCTTTTCATACCTGCAACACTAAGAATCCATTGGGAATGAAAGGAGGTGATGTAAATAGTACCCTTGTTCTCATCTGGATTTGGCCGCCAGGTTACAACTTGTTCCATAGCTCTGGACAAGTCACCTCACCTCTCTTGTCTCAATTACTTCATCTACAAAATGACACTTTTAGGCTAGATGATGTCCCGGACACCTTCCAGCTATAACGTTCCCCCCAAGCCTTTCCAGTTTTGCTTTAACATACAAGGGAATGTGCACTTAGCATTGCTTAAGGTAGCTTGGCTTTGTAAGACACATGTTATCAGGTACATGGTGTTTCCAAAGCAGTTTAGGGGGAGAGGTGACGCTGTTTCACAGATAAGAATAGAGTTCACACATAAAGCATTTACTATATGGCAAGTATTGCTCTAAGCACTTTAATATGTTCATTCATTTAACCTTCATGATAATTCTGTGAATTATATACTCTTATTACCTCCATTTTACTGATGAGGAAACAGAGATGCAAAAAGATTAAGCAACTTGCTCAAGGCCACAGAACTTGTAAGTCCAAGAACTGGTTCAGCTCCCAGGGTCAGTACCTTTAACCAGCACACACTGTGTAGCTTCTCTGACTCAGAGTAGTCAATTAAAAAACAGACCATACACATACAAATGCTGTTGTTTAGAAAGGCTGTGTAGTTTCCTTCCCTCCCCAACAACCTTGCCTAAATTATCTGGAAATATCTATACATATGTAGCAGTCTCTGCAGTTACCCAACCCTTCACCGGACTTTCCCCACCTAAACATAACCACCACCTCATTTGCCTCTGAAGGTGAAACTTTAGTATGAGGTCAAGGGCATCTATTTCAAAAGAAGTCTAAAAAAACTTTTTTTTCAAAAAATAATGTAGAAAGATACACGTGTGACCCACCACTTTTATTTGTGAGCAGAGGCTATTTCATTTGTACTTATAATGACCTTAGTGAAACATTTTTCAGTGTGTGCAACTTTGAACTGCTTCACTAACCAGATTAGTCAGGGGAAGAATTTCTCCTTCACTGGTGAGTCCAAATCTCATTACAGTGCTTGGGCCCGGTTACTAATTGCTGACATTCTGGACTTGCCAAATGCATTTAAAGAAGGTGGCATGTGGGTGGGAACCTATATTTTCATCTTGGTAGATTTGATTGTACTTAATGGCCTTTCCCAATAGGCCTGGCCCTTGTGCTTAAATACAGAGCAAAAATAGCTGCTCACAGCATGACTGTTTCTAAGAGCTGGGAGGACCCTTGGAGACATCTGGGCCAAGCTTTATCTTGACTCCCAGAAAGCTGAAGCCCAGAAGTGAAAAATCATGCTGGTGTGGAGGGCGCCTCAGCCAGGAGGGGCTGTGGGCAGGTCACAGGCAGAGTGGGGGCCACACCCAGCTCTCCCTCCTGGACTCCTCCCTGTGTGTCTCCAGCCTCGGGAAGGCAACGCTACTTACATGATGGCTTACATGATGGCTTTGCCATATCTATGACCCACAAGGTATTTAGGTAATACCTTTCTTTAAATCAACCCGTGTTTTAAACTTCTTTTATTATGAAAGGTTTCTTTAAATAGAAAATGAACACTTCCCACACAATAAGGTCGCCCTACAATGGAGAAAGCATGAGAGGTGGATGGATCAGGTTCACAGACTGGTTCTGCCATTTCCTCATAGGGCATTGGGCAAGCGAAGGAAATTCTTTGCTGTGCAGTTTCCTCAGCTGTAAAATTCATGCTAGTGCTAACCCCATAGAATGATAGGGGCATCATTGGCATGGGCACCTGTTAATTTACTTCCCTATTTTGATTCCCATTGATGCAATTTCTGCAGGAACTACACTAAAAATATTCAAAATGTTCTGTTTAGTTTTTCCCACATGACCTTTAGTGGTCAAAGGCAGGAGAGTGCCTTTGACTGCCACACCTGCCCTTCCAATGACATCTACAACTGTGTCCTCATGGAAGAAGAAACTGATGGCCAAGTCAACTCTCAGGAGCATTCAACGGGAGAAAATGAGCTTTTCTGCACCCACACACATTGTTTAAGAATTTATGTTCACATTTAATACCTAGCAGTTTGGGGGCCGCTAATGACTGTAGTTCCTTTCTCAACCATGCTCGTTAATGGCCCCAAATCTCCTATGCAGAAAGAATTTATGCAGGAAGAACTAAAGTCTTCATGGAAAAATTGCTAAAGGGTGCCAAGGTAGAAATGATTTGGGGAAAATTTTCCTACACACTTCAACAAAGTAGAATAATGGAGTCAATAAACCCTGCCATATCAACATTAAGAACATTTATGATCTCTAGTTATAGCACTGAGTACATCCTATTTGGTTAATTTGATTGTTCTGTCTGTCACATGTAAACTTTCTTCTGCAAGATATTATATATCATACAAAGTGCTTCCTCTTTCCTTTCTCTTCTTCTATCCAAATTTTCAGTAATTTTAAACATCTTTTGATTTAGAACTGTTGAATTCCACCTCCCAGGTCCCACAGTGATTGTAGAGATGGGATAACTGTAATGTGTGAGATGGCAAATGCAATGCACAACCTGCTGCACCAGCTAGCAACTGCAGCATAACAAGTCATCCCAACACTTAGCAGCTTAAAACAATAACCACTTATTTATCTCATGATTCTGTGGGGCAGCAACATGGGCCGGGCTCAGCCGGGTGGTTCTTTTGGTCTCTGCTGGGCACCCTTATGCATCTGTGGGCAGCTGCAGGTCACGAGGGCAGATCTGCTTCTGGGGATTGGTTGCTTGTCTGATGGAGAGCCTTGGCTTCCTCCATGGGCCTCATCACTCCATCAAGCTAGCCCAGGCTGGTTTACATGACAAAGGAAAGGGTTGGGGTGAGTGAAGAAAGACTGACATGTAAGGCTTCTTGATGCCTTACATCAAGAACTGGCACAGTGTCATTTCCACCACACCCTGTTGGCCAGAACAAGTCAAGGCCAATGTAGGTTCAAGGCATGGGAACTAGACTTCACCTCTTGATGGGAAGAGCTTCCAAGTCAGTGCAAAGAGCATGGGAACAAGCAGGCCATTTACTGGGGCCATTGATGCAACAAATCTCCACCCCTGCTGAGGAGATGTTTCTCGAGCTCTCTCCAGTTCATGTCTTGCCTCTTTAAGCAGCCTGGCTACTGGAGTCTCCAGGAAGCCAGTTACTTTCATTCCCCTGATGCCTTTGCATCTTACTGTCTCCTGGCTTGCTCTTTCTCCCTTTCTCTTCACAGGTATTTCCAGTGAAGTCCCACTCTCCTCAAACCTCAGAGGATCTCTGGAAGGCCACACAGAACCTGGGACAGGAACCAAGGCACAGGGATGGAATGGAGACTCACAATTCACTGTTAACATTTTGGTTCTCATTTGAATTTTTAACACATGCATCTATCACCTTAAGTTAATAGCTACAAAATTTTATTGCACTCTTCTTACTATGTGCCAGGCGTTGTGCTAAGTACTTGACCAGCATTATTCCATTCAGTCCCATGAAATAGACAATAATCTTAATTCCCCTTGTTTCATAGAGATATAAAGAGGGTAAGTGACATGCCCAAGATCATGTAGTCAAACATTACCAGAGCTGGTATTTGAACCCAGGCTGTCTGCCTCGAATGTCCATAGTCCTTGCCACTGCATTCTTGCCTCTGCTCCACAGAAGATATCTTGAAAGGGTTATCTACACTTGCTGTCTCCACTTATTGTCCACTCATTTCATACATCAGCACAAGCTGGCCTCTATCCTGATTAATCCATGAACTGGGTTCTCTCCAGGGTCAAAAATGACCTTGTCATTAAGTCAATTGCACATTTCTCAGTTTGTCCTTTGCTTGACTGCTGGGAGCTATTAGACTCTTTTGGCCACATCTTCTTCTTGGAACATGCTGCAATTTTGGATTCTCTGCAGTCACACCTTCTGGATCATCCACCTCTGTCTCCATCACCTTTGCAAACTCTCCTCCTCCTCATGATGATCTCTCCTAGGCCTGCTTATCCTTCCAGTCTACATCCCCTGGGCAGTTGAATTCATTCCCATGATTTCAGTGATAATAAATGGCCGATGGCTTCCAAACCTTCATCTCCATCTTGAGCATCCTGCTCCATCTTCCATTGGCAATCAGGCCCCTCCACTTAGCTGTCATGGAGAACTCAGAAAGCCTAGAATGAATTGGATATCACGCCTCTGCTTATCACCGTCAAAACCTCCCCTTCTTTCTTCATGTTTCACAAATCAGAAAAGCTCCACCCAGTAAAATAAGCCAGAAATCTGAGAGTTAGCTTTTTTGGAGGTGGGCCAGGCAGAGCAGTGGGCCGATAGACAGATGCATGCACCGCCTGCAGGGGGCAGCCTCCCCCCAGCCGCAGTGCAGGCCGCTGCCAACCCAGATGGAACCCCATGTTGCCAGACTTTTGGCCTTTTACACAACCAGCGTTGCTATGTGAAATGCCCTGATTTTCAGAAATTGGCTACTAATTCAACCAAATATCAATAAAGCACTGTGCAGGCCAAATCTCCTGCTGACCAGGTGCAGTATGCAGGCTGCCAGGTCACACCTCTACCTGCCCACTCTCCTGGGTCAGCACACTCTCCCCCACAGCCGCAAGGACTATTTCCGGCCCACGCCCACATCTCTGTCTCCAGTCTGACCTTCTTCTTCAGCTCCAGATCCTCAAATCCAGCTGCCCCTGCAGGCACCTCATGCTCAACCCATCATCCAACACTAACAGACCAGTGTAACCATATCCTTTAGCTCTTTGAGAAAAGCTAGGAATCTAGATTTGCATGTGGAAATCACCATTTTTTTTTTTTTTTTTTTTTTTTTTTGAGACCAGTCTCGTGCTCCTGATCGGCCCCAGGCTGAAGTGCCAGTGGCGCGGATCTCGGCTCACTGCAAGCTCCGCTCCCCGGGTTTATGCCATTCTCCTGCCTCAGCCTCCGCGAGTAAGCTTGGGACGTACAGGCCGCCCGCGCCACCTCCGCCTGGCTAGTTTTTTTGATTTTTTAGAGAGACGGGGGGTTTCAGCCGTGTTAGCCAGGATGTCTTCAATCCCCTGACCGCTCATGATCCGCCCGTCTCGGCCTCCCCAAAGTGCTGAGATTACAGTCTTGAGCCACTGCGCGCAGCCGAAATCACCAATTTTAAAACCCACGTTTAAAAAACCATTTCAGATATAGAAATAATTTTTATTGGGTCAGACTTAACGTGAAGGCCCCCAAGCTGCCACCCTTGACTTAATGCAAGCTGACTAGCCACCAAGCACCGTGTTGATTTCTCCCTAGACATGTTCAGTCCTTCTTGGCCAAGGCCCTAGAGAGGGTATTCCTATCCACATTCCCCTGTTTCAGGTGAGGAGGCAGGCTTAGCAAAGTACAGTAACTCACCAGGAAGTAGCACCACTAGTCAGTGGAGCTTGCTTCTGAAGCTTATGTATTTTTGCCTAACTTTATTTTCCCTTAAGTTTGATGGTACAGTCTTGCTTTTTCTCTATCATTCACTTTCAGTATCATTTTATTCCCAACCTCCACTCCTTTCCCATTAGAAGTGGTTTATAATTGAAGTATACAACCACCCAAATTCTTGTGCAATATTCACATATATTAAAACTGCTAATAAGAGAAACTCTTGGTCTTCTTACTGTCTCCTGGCTTGCTCTTTCTCCTTTTCTCTTCACAGGTATTTCCAGTGTGTTCCGCTCTCCTCAAACCTGAGAGCATCTCTGAAGGTCACACAAGAACATCTGTGTTTTAGCCCATTCTCATGCTGCTATAAAGAAATACCTGAGACTGGGTAATTTATAAAGAAAAGAGGTTTAACTGGGTCATGATTCTGCAGGCTATACAGGAAGCATAGTGGCTTCTGCTTCTAGGAGGCCTCAGGAAACTTTCAATCATGGCAGATTGTGAGGGGAAAGCAGGCATGCCCTACACGGCCAGAGTAGAAACAAGAGAGAGGGAACGGTGCTACACACTTTTAAACGACCAGATCTCACGAGAACTCACTCACTATCACCAAGACAATACCAAGGGGGAATGGCACTAAACCATTCATGAGAAATCCACCCTCATGATGCATTCACCTCCCACCAGGCCCCACCTTCAACATTGGGGATTACAGTTCAAAATGAGATTTGGCGGGGACACAGATCCAAATCATATCAACTTGTGGGGGCAGAAAGATGCCACCTTTACTTGAATTGCAACCCTTACCTTTTCATCCCAGTAGCAGAGCCTGACAACCAGCACTTGTCTTGGAGATCACTGCATCTAGAATAATCCTGCCCTAGAGATCTAGGTGGACACACGGGCAAGTGGGGGCCTGGTGGCCCACTGATTTCCCTACTGAAGTAAAAAGCCAGATACAAGACTTCTACATCTGCAAAGGTGGAGTAGATGTGCTTTTCCCTACTTTTCCCACTAAATATGACTAAAAACCCTGGACATTATGTATAAAGCCAATGTAAGAGGATGCTGAAAGGTAGAGACAAAAGCCAAGCCTGCTGTGGACCTCAGGACCTGAGGAACAACATAATGGTGAGTTCCTTGGGTTTTCTGTTTTGCCTCACACATCTGTGACTCTAGAGAAAAACAGGTAAAACAAAAGGTTTAAATAAGATCCAGAGTTTGGTGACATAATACAAAAACGACCAAATTTCAATAGAAAATCATTTATCTTATCAAGAACCAGAAAGATCTAACACTGGATTAGAGAAGACAATAGATGCCAACAGAAAATAAACAAATAGATTTTAAAGCAGCCAGAATAAAAGTGCTCCAACAGGCAATTATAAACATGCCTGAAACAAACGAAAAATAAAAAGTCTCAGCAAAGGGACAGAAATTCTTAGCAAAGAAATAGAAGATATAAAGAACCAATGGAAATTTTCGAGTTGAAAAACGCAGTAACTGAAATAAAAAGCTCAATGGATGGGCTCAAAAGTGAAATAGAGGGGACAGTTCAATAAGCTGGAATATAAGACAATAGAAATGACTCATCTGAATAACAGAGATAAAATAGGATTTAAAAAAAAAAAACACAAAAAAACCCCAAAATGAACAGAGCCCTCAGGGACCTATGGAACTATAAGAAAAGCTCAAACATTCATGTCATCAGAGTCCCAAAAAGAGAAGAGAAAAGAGGGTGAGGCTGAAAAAATGCTCAAATAAGTAATGGCTGAAAATGTCTCAAATTTGTCAGGAGACCAAAAAAAAAAAAAAAAAAAAAAAAAAACTATAAATAAAAAAGCTGAATGAATTCCACATAAAATATACCCAAAGAAACCCATAGCAAGAAATATCATAGTCAAGCTTCTGAAAACTAAAGATGAAGAAAAAAGTCTCGACAGCAGGGAAAGATAAATTGCATGTTTCCTATAAGGAAAAAAATTTTGAATGACAATGGCTATCTTATCAGATAGCATTAAGGCCAGAATGTAGTGGCACAATGTTTTTCAAATGCTGAAAGAAAATAATTTTTAAACCAGAATTCTTTATCTAGTGAAAATATGCTTCAGGAATGAAGGGGAATCAAGATATTTTCAGACAAAGCAAAACTAAGAAAATTTTTGCCAGCAGACCCATCCTCAAAGAATGGCTAAAGGAATTTATCTAAACTGAAAAGAAATGATAAAAGAAGAAAACCTGTACTGTCAGGAAGAAAGAACACAGTGAACAAAACTATGGGCAAATAAAATAGACTTTTATTCTCCTTTTTCTAAATTATATTTGATGGTTGAAGCAAAAATTTTAATACTATCTGATGTGATTCTCAGAATTTGTAGAGAAAATAGTTAAGGCAATTAGAGTGTAAATGGTGCAGAGTAAAGGGACATAAGATGTTAGGTTTTTATATTGCATTAGAACCAGTAAAGTGACATCAGTAAGATGTGATACATAAAATGCAGTACATAGAGCGACCAATAAAAAGTCTATACAAAGAAATACACTCAAACACAGTCTAAATAAATAAAACTGGAATTTTAAAATGTTCCTGGCCAGGCCTGGTGGCTCATGCCTATAATTATCCAGCACTTTGGTAGGCCAAGGCAGGCAGGCTCAGAGCCTAGGAGTTTGAGAACAGCCAGGGCAACATAGTGAAACCCTATCTTTGCCAAGAAAAAAAAAAAAACAATTAGCTGGGGACAGTGGTACACATCTGTAGTACCAACTACTCAGGAGGCTGAGGTGGGAGGATGACTTAATCTAGAAAGTTGGGGCTGCGGTGAGCTGTGATCATATCATGGCACTCCAGGCCGGGCAACAGAGTGAGACCCTGTCTCAAAAACAAAACAAAACAAAACAGTCTGGGCATGGTGGCTCACGCCTGTAATCCCAACACTTTGGGAGGCCAAGGCGGGTGGATCACCTAAGGTCAGGAGTTCGAGACCAGCCTGACCAATATAGGGAAACCTCATCTCTACTAAAAATACAAAAATTAGCCAGACTTGGGAGGCTGAGACATGAGAATTGCTTGAACCCGGGAGGCAGAGGTTGCAGTGAGCCAAGATGGCACCATTGTACTCCAGCCTGGGTGACAGAGCAAGACTCCATCTCAAAACCAAACCAAATCAAACAAAACAAAACAAGAAAAAATTCCTGTGCAAGTAACCCAGAAGAAGAAAAGAAAAAGAAAACAGAGAAAAAAAATTGAGAGAACAGAAATAAAAATAAAATGGCAGACTTAAAACATAACAATACAATAATTACATTAAAGGTAAATGGTCTAAATATACCAACTAAAAGACAGACATTGGCAGAATGGATTTTTTAAAATGATACAAGTATATGTTGTCTACAAGAAAGTCACTTCAAATATAATGATGTTCTATGTAGAAAACCCCAAGTAAGCTACAAACAAAACCAAACACCAAAAACCCAAACCCTCCTGGATTATGGAAGACAATAGATGCCAACAGGAAAAAAAAAAGAAGCCTATATCTATATTTAATAAATGAGTTCAACAAGATTACAGGATACAAGATCAACATACAAAAATCAATTTTATCTCTATATGCTAGAAATTAACATGTGGAAACTGAAATTAAATATACCTAACGTTTGTAATTACTTATTTTAAAAAAGGTATAAATTTGACCAAATGTGTATAGAACTTGTATGCTGAAAACTATGCAACATTTATGAAAGGAATCAAAGAACAACTAAATAAATGGACATATATACCCATGTTCATGGATTAGAGGACTTAATAGTAAAATGTCAGTTCTTGAAAATATACATGTTTAATGAAATTCCTGTCATAATCCCAGCAAGATTTTTAATGAATATAAACAAGATTATTTTAAAATTTATATTGAAAGGTGAAGGAACTAGAATAGTTAAAAGAATCTTGTAGACTGAGTGTGGTAGCTCATACTTGTAATCCCAGTGCATTGGGAGGTCACAGTGGGAGGGCAGCATAAGGTCAGGAGTTCAAGACCAGCCTGGACAACATGGAGAGATTCCTTCTCTACCAAAAAAAAAAAAAAAAAAAAAAAAAAAAAAAAAAAAAAA
>NW_016808004.1:5763295-5767376 GCF_001698545.2 Rhinopithecus bieti
AAAAAAAAAAAAAAAAAAAAAAAGTCTTGTAAAAGAAGAATAAAGTGAGAGCAACCAGCCTATTCAATTTCAAGATTTATAGAGAACTTCAATAATCAAGACTGTGTGGTATTGGTGGAGGAATAGACACGAACCAAGGGAACAAAATAGAGAACCCAGAAATAGACCTGTACAAGCAGGCCAGTTGAATTTTACAAATGTGCAAAAGCAATTCAATGGAGGAAAGGCAGCCTTTCAAACAAACTGTGCTGGAGCAATGGGACATGTAGAGACAAATGAACTTTGATCTAAATCTCACACTCCAGACAAAAAGTAACTCAAAGTAGGTTACAGACTTAAGCATAAAATGTAAATCTATATAACTTTTAGAGAAAAACAGGAAAAAATCTCTTGAGGTAGGACTACACAGAGTTCTTAGACTTGACACCAAATGCATAATCCATAAAACAAAAAATTGATAAATTGTTTCTGATCAAAATGAAAACTTTTACTCTGCAAAAGACCTTGTTAAAAGGATTAAAAGACAAGTTACAGACTGGAAGAAAATATTTACAAATCACATATCTAGTATCTAGTAGACTAATGTCTAGATTATACCAAGAACTCTCAAAACTCAACAGTAAAAAATCAACAAGCAAACAATTAGAAAATAGCCAAAAGGCTGCTGTGAGAGGACATTGTACCACTGCACTCCAGACTGGGTGACAGAGTGAGACCCTGTCTCAATAAAAAAGAAAAAAAAAAAGAAAAGAAAAGAAAGAAAGAAAGAAAATAGCCTAAATGATGGGCACGGTGGCTCATGCCTGTAATTCCAGCACTTTGGGAGGCTGAGGTTGCAGTGAGATCACCTGAGCTCAGGAATTTGAGACCACCCTGGACAACGTGATGAAACCCCATCTCTACTAAAATACAAAAAATTAGCCAGGTATGGTGGCCTGCACCTGTAGTCCCAGCTACTCGGGAGGCTGAGGCATGAGAATTGCTTGAGCCTGGGAGGTGGAGGTTGCAGTGAGCCAAGAAGGCACCACTGCACTTCAGCTTGGGCTACAGAGTGAGGCTCAGTCTCAGAAAAAAAAAGCAGGGAGAGGGGGCAAGAAAATAGCCAAAAGACAAGAAGAGACATTTCACTGAATGGGACATATAGATGGCAAATAAGCACATGAAATAACACTAGCCATTAGGCAAAAGCAAATTAAAGACCACAGTGAAATATCATCACTACACACTTAAAAGAAAGACTAAAATTTTTAAAATGGTGCCAACGCTACATGCTGACACGAAGGCTGAGAGACTGGAGCTCTCCTACACTGCTGGTGGGAATGTAAAATACTACAGTCACTCTGGAAAACATTTTGGCATTCTCTTTAAAAACTCACAATTTCCATACAGCTCAGCAATTGCACTCCTGGGCCCTCATCTTAGAGAAATGAAAACTTAGGTTCACGCGAAAACCTGTACATGGAGGTCTACAGCAGCTTTGTTCTTAATCATCAAAAACTGGAAACAACGCAGGTATCCTTCAGCAGATGACTTGTTAGACACACTGTGGTACTTCCATACTGTGGACTGCTACTCCCAGCCACCTGGAATTACGCTGAATGAAAAGGTGAATCCTAGAGGTTATGTACTTTGTGATCCTATTCATAAAATATCCTTGAAATGACAAAATTTTAGAAATGGAGAACAAAATAGTAGTTGCCAGGGGTTCTAGGGAAGTGAGGATGAGAGGGAAGTGGATGTGGCTATAAAAGGGTGCCACTTTGTGGAATGGAGACGTTCTGTAGCTTGACTACAGATACTGCATCAGTGTCAGTATCCTGTTGTGATATTTACTGTGGTTTGTGAGAAGTTGCCACGGCAGGAAACTGAGTAAAGGGCACATTTTTTTTTTTTTTGTTACATTTGTTACGTATTATTTGTTACAACTGCATAAGAATCTACAATTATCTCAGAATAAGTTTAATTACAAGAAAAAGCCAGATACAGAACAAAAGGATCTGTCTCTTAAGCCCCAGATTCCCAGTTGGCTGGCCACACACCACAGTCTCAGTTCTGTCCATAACCAAGTTTGGGGGATCTCTTCAAGTTTGCAAATGTCACTTCTACAGAGATCCCTCTGACAACTTCAGTTAAGGCTATCCTCAAAACCCTTTTTTTTTTTTTTTTTTTTGAGACAGAGTCTTGCTTTTTCACTCAGGCTGGGGTGCAATCACTGCAAGCTCCGCCTCCTGGGTTCAAGCCGCTCTCCTGCCTCAGCCTCCTGAGTAGCTGGGATTACAGGTGCCTGCTACCACACCCAACTAATTTTTGTATTTTTAGTAGAGATGGGGTTTCACCATGTTGGTCAGGCTGGTCTCGAACTGCTGACTTCAGGTGATCCACCCGCCTGGCCTCCCAAAGTGCTGGGATTACAGGTGTGAGCCACTGAGCCCGGCCTCTCCTCCAAATTTTCAAGCTGTGTATTTTAAATCATGAAATGTTAGAGCCAGAAACATGTGAAATAATGACTTGATAAAAGCATCCATCAGACCCCCGACCACCCTTCCTTTCAATGAATTACAACCCACGGAAATCCAGTGCACTTAGCGTGTCCAGCTTTGAGGGAAGCCCCCAAGCTTCCTGCCCCTGAGACTGCTGCCCCTCAACCTCTCTTGCATGGATTCTGTAGAGCTGCCCCGACCAGAAGTCACTTAGCCACTCCTCTGCTCCACTCGTCTCTGCCGGAGGCCAGAGAGTGGGTGAGTCAGCTCAGCAGTGCCTACAGCTCAAGCCACTGCTCAAAGGCTGTTGTTTTATTTCTCAAGTTAGACCACAGGCTCTACAACAACCTGGGCCTCATTGGACACACACAGTGTGATGCTGAGACACAGTTCTCAACGCTGCTATGGTGTAGAATTTTTTGCAGAGGAGGAAAGACAGGAAGGCCTCTTGAGGTCAGTGTGAGTCAGGGACACTTCACTGGGGCATACGTATATCACTCACAGGTTGAAGGTGGTAGACTGAGGCTCAAAGAGCAAGCGGAAGAGCTAATGTTCAACCCAGGTGGTCTGCAGTCTCAGTCCAGTGGCCGTACCCTCCACGGCCACGTTGCTAGTTATACTGGACAGAGCTCAGACTGTGCCCTGGCCTGCATAGATGCACTAGAGGTTTTATCTGGGGGTCACAGCCGCTGGGCATGGGAGGGTTGCTGGGGATTGCCAGGAAGGGACAAGGCATTTGTAGGCATACACCACCTGCTTTTACTCTACCGAGAGTCATGTGGACCCCCTCCAACATTTTTTCCCCCCGAGATGGAGTCTCACTCTGTCACCCAGGCTGGAGTGCAATGGCGTGGTCTCCACTCACTGCAACCTCCGCCTCCCGGGTTCAAGCGATTCTCCTGAGTAGCTGGGACTACAGGCGTGTGCCACCATGCCCAACTAACTCCCCCTCCAGTATTGTATGTGTCTGACTGCATGAGGTGTGAGTGTGTGTACGACTGCGTGTGTATGATGTGTGTGCACCATTGCGTGTGTATGATGTGAGTGTGTCTGTGTATATGTGTGGGCCAGGTGTGTAGTCTGCAGATGTCTGCGCACGTCTGTGTCTCTGTGGGTTGTCTGTGCCTATGTCTCTGCATTACTTCCTATGTGAATCTAAGTGAGTTTGTGTGTCTCTGTGGATGTCAGGTGTCTTTGTGTCGCTGGGGCTGTGTGTGTGCATGCATGTGTGGTCTGTGTGTGTCTGTATGCATGTAGTATCTCTGGGATGTGTGTCTGTATGTCCCCGCATGCAGTGTAGTGACTTTGGGAGTGCACATGTATGCACGTGTGGTGTGTGTGCGGCCCTGCGCGCGTTGTCTGTGTACGTGCGGTGCCTGTGGGTATGTGTGCGCGCGTGTGCCCGGGGATGTGGTGTGTCCTCCTGCGCTGAGGCTCCGATGAACCCAGCTCAGTTCAGGCCTCCCTGATAGTCCCCGGGCGGCCACCCCGGGGCGCGGCTGTCCACGAGGCGGGGAGGAGAGGAGTGCGTGGCTGGGTCGGCGGGCGGCGCCCCCGCTCCTCCCCGCGGGCCGGGCACACGTGGGCCCCGGGCGCCGCCT
>NW_016808004.1:5767419-5789841 GCF_001698545.2 Rhinopithecus bieti
GGTCCCGCGCGTCCCCACCCACCTTGGGCCGCCCCCGCCGCCGAGCCGGCCCGGGGATAAAGTGGCGGCGCAGACGCCGCACCCTGTCGCCGCGAAGCCGGTCGCGCGCAGCTCGTCCCGGCCCTAGCCCGCCGCAAACGAAGATCCGCGGCGCTCGGGGAACGCGACAGCGGCGCTCGTGGCCCCGGTAACTGCCTCCCGGCCCCCGCCCCAGCCCGCCAGTGCCGCCGTCAGGGGTGGGGAGCAGCATCTGGGTCCCGGAAACACCCGGCGTGGGCTCCCGCTACCCATGTGTGCGTGTGTGTGTGCACGGTGTGTGTGCGCGCGTGTCCTTGTGTGCGCGCGTGTGTGTGCGCGCGCGCCCTCCCTGCTCCCTCGCACCAGCCCCCAAACCAACTTGTCCCCATCAACTCCATCTTTCTAGTCCCCACCTTCCCCGGTGCAGACACCCGGCGAAGCGCCCCCCGGTTTTCCCAGGGGCATTTCCGATGACAGCTGCGGGGCTACATGTCCAGTACTGTCGGAGACGCGCAGGAAGCAAAGTTTGTGAGAAACCTTGGGGGCGACTTTGCCTCGGGCACCCGCATTTGTGCGTCTGCGAGGTGCCTCGGTGTGCGCCGAGCTAGTTTCCCAGTTTTCTGGGCCCCTGCCTTCTCCGAGCCCCTCCAGCGATTTGTTTAGGAAAAGTGATGACATGAACTAGTAGTGGAGATTCGCAGCGCCGCTCCCCGCCTTGGGGAGGGAGGGGAGCCCGGGAGAGCCTGCCAGTGGGAGCTGGAAGCAGGCTCCCGGCTGAGCGCCCCAGCACGAAAGGAAGGGTCTGGGTGCGGGAAGAGGGCTCGGGAGCTGCCTTCATGCTGCCTTGGGGCCGCCCAGTTGAGGGAACAGCCCGGTTTGCCTGGTTCTGATTCTCCAGGCTGTCGTGGTTGTGGAATGCAAACGCCAGCACATAATGGAAACAGGTTTGTCATGTATCCTTGGAATTTCAGATGGGAGGAATAATCTGAGTATCATCCACCTCATTACTGTGCCCACTTGAAACTGTTCCTTGGAGATTTTAAGATAGATAGGTCTTCTTGCAGCTGGGTCTTTGTACCCATAGAGCTGACTGTAATTTCCACTTGATTACAGCTAAAATAGTCTTTAAGATGAAGTTTCCTGAAATGATTTAAAATAAACACAGATGGGAAGGGGGAAAAGCTGTAATGAGGTACTTAAAAAATAAAGTGAGCATTTTCTTGAGAACAAATGGGATTTTTCAGTCTTGGAGAGGTTTGCAAGAAATATATGTATTTTTTAAACCTTTGAAACGGAGGGGTTTTTAAAACTGCTTTTAAAAAAATGTTACTGACTCTGAACTAGGCTTTTCTCTCCTATCCATACATGTTCTTGAGATTTTCTGACTTTGGAATATGTCACTTTTCCTTCTAGGATCTGAAGACCCTTCCAGAATGCCAGAGGAAAGTTCCCCCAGGCGGACCCCGCAGAGCATTCCCTACCAGGATCTCCCTCACTTGGTCAATGCAGACGGACAGTACCTCTTCTGCAGGTACTGGAAACCCACGGGCACACCCAAGTAAGTCTTCCTTAAAGAGTCACCCCAGGCGACAGGGGAGCTTGACCCCTGCTTCTCCTCTGGTCGTTATCATGTGCCATCTGGGGCGGGGCCGCTTTCTCTATGACCTACTTCCCCTGCTATTTTAACGTTAGGCTGAGCAATGTTAACAAAGCTAAAATGTATACTTTATAATTTTTAAATTAAGAAGCAGGAATTCTTTTTCCATTATAACAACTCAGATACAGATCCTACCGTATGGCAATTTTCAAAAATTCCACATGACTTTATTTTTTGTACTGAAGTTGATTTCCTGTTGTACAGGCATTCATTTAAAATCAAACCCAACAATTAAAGAAAATCCCCTAGATGGATGAGAAACCCGAAGTAATACATATATCTTCACCTTTGCTCTCTTTTCCTGCTTGTTTCTGAGCTTCAGAAGATGGCATACATGTGTCACCAGGAAGAAAGGGGCCTGGGTATTTCCTTCCGATTCCTTGCCTGCTCAATTACTTTGTACATTTTCCATCAAGGATTTGTCTTGCTATTAGAAGCAGGCATTGGGACTACACACAAGACAGCTGGTCTCCTGCTGCTGCTCCCTCCTCTTGGATGAAGCAGGAAAACCCTGCTTGTTTGTGTTATTTGGAAAAAGAACTTATTTGTGGTAACCAATTGGCCTGGTGACAAGTGAACATTTCCTGTTCCAGGGACATTTTACCTGTTTCGTAGGCCTCTTGTCTCCTAGGGATCATTGTGTGGTTGGATCGTGTCTCTCTTTGTGCTCCAGTAATCACCCAACCCTCACACAGGTGTAAAATTTCTTCTCTGTCTTCATCAAGGTATGATCCAGGGAGCCTCACGTCAAAAACACAGAGATACGGACTTTTAAAACCCGGCATAGAGTCACAGCTTCAGGGCAGCTATACATACTGACTATGGTTTCTCTCTAGTGTTTTCAAGTGGGTAATGTGCTGAGAAGGGTTCCTACCAGTTCTGGTAATACATTTCTTAAAGAATGTGTCTGTACGTGCATGTGCATTAGAGGAAGTGTGGGGGTTGTTGAGCATTATGATGCTAATTAATCATTAATTCTCCACTCTGTCTTAACTGGCTGTAGAATTGCTCAATCTTGGATTAATTTCTAACAGATTAGTGGTTTGTGGTAATTTGATCAATATACAGAAAGAGGACAAATAATTGAAAATAGAAGTTTTTAATCTGAGTCTCAGACTTGGGGGGCTTTGTTGGTTAAGTAGTGAGGTTGTCCTAGTGCGAAGTCAACAAAAATAAAGAGGTTCTGCAGTCCCGGCACAGGGGGAGGGCGGTGGGTGAGTGGGTTAGAAATGGTCAAGTTGGCTGCCCTGCCCTCTCCTCGCCTGCGGGTGGTTTTCACAATCTCTGTGCTGAAGTTGCATTGCAGGGAGCTCTCTCTGCTCCGTTGCTTTTGCTCTAGTTAGAAATGATAACTCAACTTCTTAATTTAAACTGAGCTGCCTCTTGGATGTCAGCGTCCGCCTTATGGTGTTTGCTGATGGGCTTAAGAACAGGGTTGGATGGGTTGAGGCAGTTCGGCCCCAGAATTTGGAAGAAACGTATGAGTCTAGAAAAGGTTCAGGGAAAAAAATATTGAGGGCACGAGTACTGAAACAGAAAGAGCAACAGAACCATGAGCATGTGTGGCTCAATGAACACTTTCTGTTGTGTTTTCCTCAGTTTACCAAAGAGGAAGGGGCTGGCTAAGGCCCTACCTGCCCTGCCTCCAGCCCCTGGAGATGATGCAGAGGTCCTGGAGGCCCCTTGCCATGACTCATGTTAACCCTGTGCTTGCTGGATCTTGGGGCAGTCTTGGGGATCCTAGCGTGGGGGCTCAGGGCAGACGTTTGTGCCAGCCAGCATGAAACACCTCTGTATCTTCATAACCGAGAGCAGCTGCTCAGCATGCCCGCCCTCTTGCATGATCTGGGAGACCCCCGCAGCATCATTATAATAAGTATTATTATTATTATTATTGCCTGCACAGAATCATTCATTCTGCTCTTAGGAAGAGGGAGGGGACCTCAAGTCACCAGGGCTTCAATCTTTCCCCCAGTCTCTTTAGCCCTCTTCAGCAAAACCAGGGCCTGGCTTTGTGCAATCCTGCCTCTTCCCAGTTAGGAAGAAAGAAGGGAGGAAAAACAAGGGGCAAAAAAAGAGGAGACTGAACCCTCCCCCACTACTCTACCAACTGTGGGCAAAACCTGGGTTAAGAGCACCTCATCTCCAGCCCCGCCTCTGCTCTCTTTCTCATAGAGGCCCTCGGGAGCTCAGAAGCCACCCCGGGGGCCTGTGGATATCTTATTATGCAGAAGGATCTGTGCCAGCCTCAGTTAGTCAGTACTGGTTTGGGTGGATTTTCTGGCCAATCAGTTACCTCCAGCTCCTGGAGCCTGCCATGAGCACCTACAAGGACATATTGCCCTCAGAGGACCTGCTGGGTTCCAAGACTGGCTCTGCAGGTGGCTCAGAGCAACACCAAGCCACAGGTGTCAGCCGCTGCACTAGGAACCTGGCTTAACCCGCTTTATGGAAGCAAATTCTGTCGTACAAACACCAGCCTCCTCAGACTGGACCCTGAGAAAGAGAAAGCATGTCTTGGGTTGACCTTTACCGTCAGTGCTGTTTTTAACATAGCAGGCCAGAGTCTCTGTATTTCATCATCAGGAATCAGAGCTTAAATTCCATTTGGCAGTGCCAAGGCAAATTCATGCTGTAGTATTTACGGTAATAACAAATCTTATACTTAAGGCATGGCAGAATTATCTCATATTAATTGAGTACCAAGTATGTTCTAGGGTCTGGACTAGATTCTGTGCACACATGATCTCATTTTACCTTCACATCAATCTGTGAGACAAGTATTATTATTCTTACTATTCCCATTTTTACAGATGAGGAAACAGAAGTCCAATGTTACAAAGTATCTTTCTACAAATGACCCTGCTGGCAGTAGCGGGATTTGGTCCACATTCTTCTGACGTGGACCAAATCCAGTTGTTCTCCTTACACCACCAAGCAGGACAGATTTTGTCTTATAGGTGGTGTTTTCCTGATAAATTTTTACATTTTGAGTTAGGGTAAAGATCACTTCCTGGGGTAAAGAGGAAGAGAACAATGAATTCTCGCTAATCGTTTGCTCATGATATATTAAAAGTGGGAAATGACCTGGGTTCAGTGGTACACATCTGTGGCCCAGAAACTCCAGAGACATAGGTGGGAAATGCCTTGAGACCAGGAGTTTGAGACCAGCCTGGGCGACATGTTGAAATTCTGTCTCTTAAAAAAAAAATAATAATAAATCAGAGATATGTGTTTATTCTGAAAACAACAACAACAACGAAAAAGCGGAATTTATGCCCTTGGCTGACTAGCTGCCTCATCCGATTCAGCATGCTGGAATTTAAAAATATTGGCTGGGTACAGTGACTCACACCTGTAATCCCAACACATTGGAAGGCCGAGGTGGGTGGATCACCTGAGGTCAGGAGTTCGAGACCAGTCTGGCCAAAAGTGGTAAAACTCCTTCTCTACTAAAAATACAAAAAATTACCCAGGTGAGGTGGCAGACGCCTGTAGTCCCGGCTACTCGGGAGGTTGAGGCAGGAGAATCACTTGAACCCACGAGGCAGAGGTTGCAGTGAGCCCAGATTGTGCCACTGCACTCCAGCCTGGGTGACAGAGTGAGATTCCATCTCAAAAAAAAAAAAAAAAAAAGCGTACTGGATCATGAGCAAATGTCCGCTGATATTATCACAGGGTGATGGAGACTGGCCCATGGATGAGGGCGAGCTGTTTTGTGGGCTCTTGAGCTAAGAAGTCACGGTTGCTCTTGTGCCCCTTTGAGAAATATTTAGCACCTTTGAATTCAGCCCACCAAGTGGCTCAGCTCATGGAAAGGACACCTGGAAGCTAACTGTGAGAATTCCTTACCCACGAGAATGACCGAATGGCAGTGTTCGGGTGGGGGAAAGGGTGTGGTGTGGAAACAATGTGCAATTTGATGACTTAGACTCCAAAAATACCCTCATTTGACACTGGAATGACCAGGAAGGCTGGAGAGCAGGCTGTAATTATATGATTGTACAACTCTGACCCCTCCCAGGCAGTGAGTTCAAGGTATGGAGCAGACCATATTCACTGTTCATCTGCAAGGACCAGCGTGAAGGAGGTGCTGAGTAGAGGGGTACCGAGTGGACACATCTCACTCCCATCTTTCTCTAATGCTAGTCGACCTGTCGGCTCGCGCACTTGGCCTTCCCGGCAGCCCCTCAACTCTGAAGAACTGGCCCACTTTCTTTTCTGTAGCTTCTGTTAAGATGATAACTGATGATATTGAAGGAACTGGCTCAAAGTGTGATTGTCCCTCCCTCGCTGATGTCCCAAGGCACATCCCTGGGAGGCCAGCCTTCCCCACTTCCTCCAGAGCCTTGCCCTCCGGCCTCCAGCAAGTGCTTCCTCCTTTAAATCTCTGTTTTGCATTTTGTTCCCAATTCGCCTGCATTTATGGAGACCTTCTGGAACATAAGCCCTTTCTCTGAATCTTATTGGCCTTGCCTTCTAGTCCTTTCTTGCCTCAGACCTCGGTCACGTGGCTTTTTCCCTCTAGGAACTTTGTAACCACCCCCTCACCATGGCTCCCTCCTCTCCCACCTGGTCTGCTCCACCGGTCTGAGCTGCCTCAGGGCCAGGGTGCAGCCTGCATGGTTTTCAGGAATCTCCTGCCAGTGATGTGGGGAGCTAGGTGCTGCAAGGGGAACACAGGCAGGGGATGGACTAGCAAGGGAGATTTGGCATCGTTTCTGGAACCTGCCCAAGTTCTCAGAACTGTGGCCGCTTTCAGTGGATCTAGAACCAATAAGACAGGGCTCCCCACTCCTGCTGTTCCTTCCCTTGCTGCCGGGAGTGGGGCTCAGTGATGGCCCCCATCACAGCCCTCCCGTTCCAGGCCCATGTTGATCCCTTTCTCCATCAAGTCTTCACTCCCTGTGTGTGTCTGCAGCAATGGGCAGTGCCAACAGGCACTTCCACCACCTATGCCAGTTTACCTGGAGGAGAGGCCATGCCCTGAGGCCTGGGTAGATTTAAGTGGTATAGACCATCCCCCCTTCTTGCGTCCTTGTAATGTCCTCCTCACATCAGCCCCCAGTCACACACGGGTGTGGCACCTGTGGCTCTAGGAAACAAGGGCCCCTCCCAGCCATCTGGATCCATCCGGAGGTGAAGAATTTTCACCATCTGCTTGGACATAATTCCATCCCCATGGCCTTCTGGAGACTTTGTCCTCAAAGGTGGGACTGGCTTTTCTTTCCCCGCCCTTAGGTTTTCTAACCAGGTTGTCAGCCGGCTGTTTAGTGCTTTCTGTCTCGCACCCCCTGCTTCGGGGGTTTGTTCAGTGTTCTGGGAAGCCTTCTGCAGGTCCTGTTTTCTTCTTTGAGCATGGAAGGGAGTGTGAATTTCCCCCTCCCCAGGCCGCAGCTGCTGAACCCTGTGGCCCTTCTGAACTCATGCCACCTGCGACCAGGTGTTCCCGCATCACCAGCCAGCTGGTGTAGCGCAGATGCTCCCTGGGGTCAGCCAAATCACACAGCTTATTGTCCCTGCAGGTGGCCATTTTGAACTCCACTCTGTCAGTCTCTGCAGGGGTGAGGACGGCCTGGCTCCCACTCAGCGCCCCTCGCATGCAGCTCTGTGGCTCCCCCATACGGCTCCTTGCTCTCCTCTCCCAGGATCCAAAGCAGCAATTCATTCAGCAAATACTTCCTTATTGATGTCTACATGGTCCTTGGGTGCCAGGGTGGGGAAAGGGTGGCAAAGATCATGCATCTGATGAGGGGGTGGGGATGGACCAACACGTGGATAATTATAATATGATGCAGCCAGGACCTAGACGCAAGGCTGCTGCTATGCCATGCAGAGCCTTTGTGCAAATCAGACAGAAGTGCCCACTGGGCAGAGGCTGCCCCGTGAGTTGGTGAGCAGAGTGTGGGCTGGGTCGCAGCTCCTACTTGCCCTTCTGTCCCGTGGCCTGGATGGTGTTCCACGCTTGGAAAGGGCACGTGGGGGAGAGGACCCAAACACAAAAGCATGAGCCAAAGGGTGGGGGTAGGGGTCCCAGCTTTGTATCTCAAATAACCAGCCAGATGGAGAGGTTCATAGTAATCTAGGTGCAAGGTGAAGAAGGCTGAGTCATGGCAAAGACGTAGCATCGCGTGGTAGCGGGGGATGGAGAGATGAACAGGGACCGTGCCTGAGGATGCATGGGCAGCAGAGGGAGAAGGAAGGTGACTCCCAGGTGTCTCTGGTGTGATGGCAGAAGGAGCTGGTGTTATTGAGGGTGTGGGAATGTGGGATTCTCCTTCACAGCACACACCTTTAGCATATTCTTAACTCAGAACACAGTGGGGCTGCTGTGTGGCAAGGAGGACGCATGGGATCACCGCAGGCTGCGGGTCATTTGTTGGCACAGCCCTGGGATAAGCCAGGAGGGGAGTGAGGAGGAGGAGCAGTGGCCAATGAACTGATTACATTTCAGATGCCACTATACAATATGAATCAATATGAATCACGAGTGACTCTGCTGAAGGGAAGGAAGGAATCAGCTTACACTCTCTCCCTACAAGGAGGAATCAAAAGTGAAGCACCTTTGACTCATGTTTGTTGTTCCACAAAATTTACTCTTAAACTCTGAGAAAATGGGCCCTACCATGCATTTTCTAGCAATGACATTATTTTTAGGCAGATTATTGCATTTTAGTAGCACCTGTATGTTATTTTGTCCATTTTAAGAATTTTCAGAAGTTTATTTTTCTTGTATGAAGCTGTTATTTCTCCTTCTGATGCTTCTGCTTTTGTGATAGCATAGCAAATTGTTTTATTTTTAAACAGGGCATTTCTTTAGGGCTTTTTAAAAATACTCTTCAAATAGAAAAGATCTTTTGATGGCAAGAGGCAAGGCCGGCTGCTATTCTTGCAGTTGAGTTTTTCAACAGCTTCGTTAAGGGATAATTTCTTCCAGTTGCTGTAAGAATGTTCTGCTGATACAAATCTGGCTTTATTTCGCAGTAGAGTCGAAGAAAAAAAATAGCAGAATAAGCTGCTTCCTGAATAGCAACCTTTGTCCACCATTGTCTATTTATTGGCACCTTTTGGGTTTAGATCTTAATCCCAGATGCACTTTGTCCATGAATGCAAACCAAACTATTGGTCATTGTATACACGGAGGAAATGGTCTTTACTCGTGCAAATTTTTACAGCTGAGATGACAAGATGACCCTTGTCCCATATTGCAGGGTCATCCAAGGTTCTTGTTGGTAGGAGGTTCTTTTCATTTCACATCGCCTTGTTCATTAGGGGATGGGGGTGGGGATGCAGCGGTGGTCAGCGAGTGAAACGGGGTGACATTGTTCTCTGTGTGTTTGAAGCTGTAAGAAGAGCTGTGTGCTGTGTGTCCCTCCACTTGCAGCTGGCCCAAGCGGACCTTTGTGGCTGTCTGCTAACATGCCTTGCTCCCAGGCTAACGCTGACCATTTGTTCCTGTGCATGGTGTTCCACACAGTCTCTTGTATATGGTGATGAGAAGGTATGCCTCACCTTCCCCCCAAAAGATTCAAACCACATGTTTCTCAGGGAGACATAGCTCTAGCGACAGTTTGAAGAGAGGATGGGAGAGAGGGAGGGAGGCAGGGAGGAAAGAAAGGAGGGAAGGAAGGAAGGAAGGAAGGAAGGAAGGAAGGAAGGAAGGAAGGAAGAAAAGAGAAGAGGGGAAGGGGAAAAAAGAAGGCAGAGGAAGGATAGAGGACAGAAAGAAGGGTGGGAAAACAACAGACTGAGCACCAAGGTATCTTTAGAGATCAGCAGCTGTCCCTGACCTTGGGGACTTACAGTAGGTTCGTGGATAGTTGTAGGGGGTTAGAGTCTGGGGCTTTTGACCTTAAAGGGGTATATACACTTCTCTAGAAAAGGAAGATGGATCATAGGCTCCATGAGACTCTTAAAATGGGGGTCAGTGACTCCAGAGTTCTTTGCCACCTTCGTCATTTCACAGAAGGAAAGACTGAGGCCCGGGGGTGAAAGGAGCTTCTCAGGCTGCCACAGGGCTGGCTCAGGGCTGCAGGGCAGCCTCCTGATTATGCATTGCTTCTGCTTTGGGCTCTTCCTCAGAAGTTTCCCCCATGCCTTCTTCTGATCAATTTAAACTACAAGTTAGCCCTCCCCAGGAAGGACTTGAGCAAATGTCCTGTTCGGAGCAGGGCTTGGAGAGGTACCAGCTCCCTATCTCCCATGGGAAGCCATTTGGCCAGCCTCCATTTTGCTGGGTCTGTTGACAGTGGTTAGAAGTATTAGGGCACTTAAGTGATGCCTGCCGAGGCTGCTAATAAGGGCAGATGGACCTCAGAAGCGATGACCAGAGACATACTCAGAGCATCCAGGAGATAGGTGGGAGGAGGGGAGAAACTGTGGGAGGAACAGGAGCCCAGGAGGCCTCTGGGAGAACAAGAGTCAGAAGAAAGTGGCAGACTCTTATAAGGGGGCCCCAAACAAAAAGGAGGGAAGGAGGGGAAAAAAGAATGAAAAGGGAAAGAGATGGAAGGGCACAAAAAAACTGCACATGCGGCCACATACAGCCTCTGGTTAATGTCTCCTTACCAAGGCATATCAATTTTCCCAGGTCACTGACAGTCTACTGGATTAGAGATTGAAAACCTTTAGTTAGGAAATTGCTGCCTTTAGACATTTTAGAGGTTCCCCTCTGTTTATCCTGTTCCGTCAATCTTGAAGAAACGTGTTTCAGGGAAACATTGCCTCTCTGAACAGCAAAAGCCAATGGTGCGTGGAGAAGAGTGGAGGTCCTGGGGCAGGACTGCCAGGACCACACCCTGGTCGACGCTGGCCAGGTATGGGCCCCCAGAGACGCTACTGACCCATGACTGCAGTAGTTTTCTCATCTTTAAAATGAGGACTAATAGCACCTTTCCCACATGCGTGGTGTGGGTGAGAGAGAAATGTGGGCTCCCTGAGGGGTCAATTTAAACTCTCCTGATTCCTTTGTCCACTTCATCTCCCTTCACCATCGTTCTGGGGACTCTGGACCTGTGCCAGGCTTGTCGATTGCCCACCATTACCCCTTACTTCCCTCCACCCTCATGGCAAGCACCAGTCACAGAGGACCCAGTGTGAAAGCAGTCATGCTTTTGACAGATGCCAACCTGACTGCTGCCCTCACCACACCAGGCCACAGGCTTTCTCCAGGGCTCAAGTTACTCACCTTTTTTTTTTCTTAACTTTTTTGTTTCTTCAAATGAAACTCAGTTCCATGTCAAGGAGATTTCAGGCTCCCTAATAAACTTCTGCAGTTGCTGGGTGCTGCTTTTACAAAGTAAACAAAACAAAAAAGCCACAAGGAAGCTAGCCTTTGGTGGTGAAATTCTTTTTGAGATAACACATAATAAGGTTAGTTCAACACTTTTCTTTTATGTGGAGCTCAGCACAAGATTTGTGGCATAACTCTTGACTGGAAGGAGAACCAAACAACCCTTAGCTATTATAGCTGGAAGTCAACTCAAATAAACCTTCCTTAGAGCATCCAGTCAATTTTCAGAGCATCCAGTCAAATTTCAGAAAATTAAGAATACCTTAATCCATGTCTTAAGGTACTCTGGTCTTTGGCATATGTTTTTCCTTTGGTCCTGATTACGTTACCGTGGTTGGTGGAAATGTTTATGCTGCAGAGAGTGAGGCTGTTACTACAAGGGCCATGTGCTGGATCCAGAGTGGACAGGATAGTCTAGGGTATGTTAGGAATCTATTGCTGTTACTCAGCCCTTGATTCTGTGGGTTGGCGATTAGTGCTGGGCTCAGCTGGGTGGGTCTTCTGCTGCTCCCAGCCAGGCTCCCGCATGTATCTATGGTCAGTTGTGGATCGGCAGGCACTGGCAGGCTAGCTAGAGGCTTGCCAGTCTTGGATGGCTTTACCCACGTCTGGTGTTGGCAGGCTGTTGGTAGGATCACCTCAGTTCTTGTCCATGTGGTTTATCATGCTTTCTCAGACTGGCCTGGATCTGTTCTTAAGTTGGCAGTGTTTCAAGAGCAACGAGAACAGATGCCAGTATGCAAGTGCTCTTGAAGTCTCTCTTGTATCACGTTTGTGAATGTCCCACTGGCCAAAGCACATCAGGAGGCCAGCCCAGAGGCAGTATGTGAAGGCATGTCCAAGGAGCGAGGATGGAGGACAGAATATTTTGTGGTCATTTTTGAAATCTACTGCATGGGGGAAAATATATTTGTATTAAGAGTTGGGACCAGGGTTGAAGTCTTATTACTACCTCTGCCTCTGAGTAACTTTAGACAAGGTACCGTCTCTAGACTGTCCAGCAAGTTCCCAGAAGTTTTTTCTTTTGCTATAACTCTGGGATAGTTTGCATCTCACAGGAATAGAACAACCTATGAGCAGAATTCATGTTTAGCTTTTTTCTATCTTCTCCAACCAGGGCAGAATTCATATTTAGCTTTTTTCTGTCTTCTCCAACACAGGCCTCTTGTAGAGTTTCATACCTGGCACAAAATAAGGGATCAAAACACATTTGTTGCATGGATGATTCAACTTCCTCATATTTACAATGGGATGATTGAGAGAGGATGATTCCTGAAGTCTCTACTGCCATAGTTTTCCAGGAAAAGAATAAAGGCTTTTCGGTTGTATATGGGCTTCAAGGCATTAACCTTTTGTGCAGGAAAAGGAGGACCTAAATCCATAAGTATCACCGAAGGAGTTAGCGACACCTGGAAGAAGAATATTCCCTGCAGGTTACCCCTTGAGATACTGGATGACTGTGCTTTCACCAATTTAGTTAGCTTTGGTGTAAAACTCTGTGTGAAATGCATCTACGAGTGGGAGTTGCAGTATGGCAGGTGTTTTCCATTTTAGCACAGAAGTTGCCATGGATGTCTGGAGGGTTTGCATCCTTTTTTGATTGGGTGGGAGAATGGTTCAACAGGTATTAATTGTGCTCCAAATGTAAACTCAGCACTGTGCTGGACAGCAATGGAGGATCCACAAACAGCTTGGAGATGTGGCCCCTTTCACTTCTGACCTCTCCATGGCACTAGCTCTTGCTGAACACCTCGTGTATGCCAGGTCTCATTCCAGTTTGGAGACACAGAAATGAAGTCGCCCTGCCCCTGCCTTTGAAGGCATCTCCATACATTTGTCGGGGAGGCAGTGCCACACACCATGGGTGTTGTCTTGTGAAGGCTGTGGATACTGTGTTGGGATTTCAGAGAGATGTTTAGGTGACTTTCAGCTGGATCTTGAAGGTAGAAAGGGACATTCTGGGCTAAAGGGAATCACTCTCACAGGCATGGAAGTGAGAGAGGATACAGTGTGCTCTGAAAATGACAAGGATTCTTTGGAAACTGGAGTCTGAACTGCGTGGTAGAAAGTGAGTTTGGAATGGCTGGTTCAGGAGCCTGGATTGGAATGGCTGTTGTCTAGTCTGCTAGGACGACTATAACAAAATACCACAGACTGGAGGCCTTCAACAACAGAAATTAATTTTCTCGCAGTTTTGGAGCCTAGAAGTCCAAGATCAAGGTGTCAGCAGGGTTGATTTCTGCTGAGGCCTCTCTCTTTGGCTCACAGATGCCAACGCTCTTTCTGTGTCCTCGGGTGGCCTTTCCTTTGTGCACTCAGTTCAGTTGGCAATGGCCATTTTGACTTGCTAAGGAATTTGGGCTTCATTGTATAGGCTGTGCTGGGAACCATGATAGAGTCAGGGGCCATGTGGGTTGGTAATTATTTACAGTCTAGTCCATCCAGAGCAACTGAGAAATTCCTGCAAAGATTTTATGTGGTTAAATGTCTAGAATTGGGTGAGGATCCCATCTTCTCACATCTGTACTTCTCTGTGGTTCCATGGTGGGTGCCCCAGCCTGCGTGAAGTTGCTGTTGGTTTATCCTTTGCCTTGATGTCTTTTGTCCAAGACCATCTAGTCTCAGCAAGCCCCACAGGCCACCTGGCTCAAGGGCAGAGCCAGCACAACATGGGAGCGTGCCAGGAATGAACTCTGTCATTACAGAGTAAGGGCACCATGCAGAGAACTGTGGCCATCCTCACTTCTTTCATGCTGATTTTTGTCCTCAGGGATATCACTCATGATTAGTCTTTTTTTTTTTTTTTACTGTTGTTTTAAGAGACAGGGCTTTGCTCTGTCACTCAGGCTAGACTGCAGTGGCTCAATCATAGCTCACTACAGCCTCCAACTCCTGGGCTCAAGTGATCCTCCCGCCTCAGCCTCCTGAGTACCTGGGACTACAGGCATGTGCCACCATACCCAGATAACTTTTACGTTTTTTGTAGATACAGGATCTCACTATGTTGCCCAGGCATGTCACAAATTCCTGACCTCAAATGATCCTCTCTCCTCAGCCTCCCAAAGTGCTGGTATTCCAGGTGTGAGCCACCGCACCTGGCCTCATGATTGGTCTTAATCAGACATGGCTATCCCATTCTTCTCTCCCACTGACATTGCAGCTAGGGCTGGCTATAGGACTTAGTGATGGCTAATGAGACACAGAAGAAGTTTCTGGAGGATTTTAGTTCCATGTTAAAAGGCAAGAGAGAGCAAGATGAGAAGATCTGTCTCTCTCTCTGCCCCAATTCCCCTCACTCCTACATTCTGCCTTTGTGGGCATAATGCTTGCAGCTGCAGTAGCCATGTTGTAGTCATGAGATGGCAAGAGATGCTAACAGAGAGTGAAGGAGAAAGCTGGGAAAATCTGGGTCCTTGGTGGAATAGCTGAGGCAACCTTGGATCTGCCTATAAATATACTTTGATTGAGAGGACAAAAATCCACACTGATGTGTCTCAACCACCAGGTGTGTTCTGATTCTTTTAGCCAGATGCATCCAAATGATGGAAGATCCAAATGGTGGTGAGTATTTGGGCTGCCGATGCTTGAACTGAGTCTCAAAATGGCCCAAGACAGATATGGAGGAGCATGATGAGAAGGAGGAAAGGAATCCTAGGCATATATCCAGCCTGAGTAGAGGCAATGGAGATGGGAATGAGCAGGAGAAGAGAGGCTGATGTTGGAGAATAGTAGGAGATGAGCTTGGAGCCTGAGTAGACATTGGTTGGTTGTCTCCCTAGTATCCATTTCCTTCTTCTTCCACCCACAGTGCCTTAAATTTAAGAGGCATCTCTCCTCTACTTTCAGCTCATGTGTTTCTGATGGTATTGACACCACCCTGGTGAGAGGTTGATCATGTGACAAGTTTAGCCTATCATCATTTTACATTCTCCTCAGCTACAGTGATTGGTTCAGGGATGGGCAAGTACCCAGTGCAAGTTAGTGATCAATAAGACTTCCCCTGGGACTTTTGGGAAGGAGACTGTCACTTTTCTCTTCTGAAGTTGACTCTGGAAGTGTGAACCCTGGGAACTCTGGCAACCATTTTGAGACCACAAGGGGGAAGTCAGACCAAGAATGGAACCTACCTCAAAAAAGCAAAGCTAAGAAATGTTGAAAGAGAAACCAGTTCCTGGTCATGTTGCCAGACCCCTTGAATCAAACCTAACAGCCCTGAGCCTAACAATCACATAAGCCAATGAGCATGGGAATCACTTTCTGTCACAACTGAAAGAATCATCATGGATCTGGAATTGGTCACATTGGAGGCTATGGTCATGTTGGAGGTTGTAAACAAAATTTTTGATAAGAAAGCTAGACTCTGGAGCAGAGAAAAAAGCAGAGTTTTCACAGTGTGTCTAAATTAGCCAGAGTAGGTGTCAGAAAGCATCATAAAATGAAGTTCTGAGTTACTGCCCCTGTTCTTGTACAACTATGTCTTTGGAGGCCAACAGACCTCCCTTCTCTCTTCTCATCCCTGACAGAATCTACCAACCAGAGATTCACTTAATAAAATTATCTTTTAAGATGCAAATATCTTTTCACCTTAAGACGCTGAAAAAAGAAGAGCAAACTAAGCCTAAAGCAAGCAGAAGGAAGAAAATAATAAAGATCAGAGCAGAAATTAGTGAAATAAAGAATAGAAAAACAATAGAGGAAATAAATCCAAAAGTTGGTTATTTGAAAATACCAATAAAATTGATAAATCTTTAGCCAGATTCATCAAGAAAAAAAGAGAGAAGACTTGAATTACTACCATCAGGAATGGAAGAGGGGACATTACTACCAAATTTTCAAAAATAAAAAGGGTTATAAAGGAATACTATGAACAATTGTGTCCTTATAAATTTGATAATGTAAATGAAATGAACAAACTTTAAGAAAGACCCAAACTTCCCAAACTGACTCAAGAAGAAATAAAAAATCTGAATGGAGTAAACAAGTAAAGACATTGGATTAATAAGCAAAACAAAAACAAAACCAAAAAAACTACCAACAAAGAAAAACCCAGGCCCAGATGGTTTTGCTGTTGAAATATACCAAATATGTAAAAAGAATTAATGCCAATTCTCACAAACCTTTCCAAAAAATACAGGAAGAGAAAACACTTCCCAGCTTATTCTAAGTGGTCAGTATTACCTGGATAACAAAAGCAAACAAAGACATCACAAGAAAAGAAAACTAAAGGTCAGTATTTCTTATGAATAGAGATGCAAAAATACTTAATAAAATACTAGCAAACTGAATTTGGCAACATTTAAAAACGTATTGCTGGGTGCAGTGGCTCATGCCTGTAATTCCAGCACTTTGGGAGGCCAAGGTGGGCGGATCACCTGAGCTCAGGAGTTCAAGACCAGCCTGGACAACATGGCAGAACCCCATCTCTACTAAAAATACAAAAAATTAGCCAGGTGTATTGGCGGACACCTGTAATCACAGCTACTCGGGAGGCTGAGGCAGGAGAATCGCTTGAACCCGGGAGGCGGAGCTTGCAGTGAGCCGAGATTGCACCACTGCACTCCAGCCTGGACGACAGAGCAAGACTCCATCTAAACAAAACAAAACAAACAAAATATATACACCATGACCGAGTGAGATTTATCCTGGGAATGTAAGGGTGGTTTAATGTCTAAAAATAAATTAGTGTAATGCATGAGATTAGTAGAGTAAAATACAAAACCCACATGATCATTTCAGTCGATGCAGAAAAAGTATTTGATAAAATTCAATACCCTTTCTTCAATACCATAATTTTGTCATTTAAAAAACAAAGAATAGGAAGGACCTTCTCAATCTGATAAAGAGCATCTACAAAAAACCTAAAGCCAACATCATACTTAACAGATGCTTTTCCCCTAAGATTAGGAGCAAGATAAATATATCTAACTCATCACTTCTATTCAACATTGTACTGGAGAGACTAGAAACTCCAACCACACTGTGCTGGAGGTTTTGTGATCTCAACCATATTAAAATTATAATCATGGAAAAAAAGACTACAAATATGAATAGTAGTAATCTCTAGGTTTCAGAATTGTAATGGGTAATTTTCATTTTATTATTCGTATTTTTCTGTATTTCCAACATTTTCTAAAAGAGCAGTTTGGGGAAGACTTTGGAGAACATTATACCTAAGCCAGGTATTGAAGGATGATGGGATTTGAATAAAAAGTAAAGTATGTTCTAGGCAGAACTGGACAGCATCAGAAGGCCTGATGGGGAATAGAGCACATGGCTGGAGCACAGGGGACGAAGCTAGAAAGGGCCTCATGTGCCTTGTTTGGGCTTTAACTTGTGGGCAATGGGAGGCTTCTGGGACTCCTTTGGTTGGGGGTATGTGGGAGTTAATATAGGGAGGAGAGTAGAGAGACCCCATTGCTGTATCAACAGCAGATCCAGCATCAGGAAGCATGTAAAGGAGAGACCAAAAAACAGTAGAGAGGAGAGAGCACCAAAAGAGAACACTGTCACAGAAGGGGCAGTGGGGGACTGTCAGAGCACAGTTGCTCTGGGCCTGCAGCTAGCCAGGCAGTCTCCTCCTCTCCCTAACTTGGGCTGGTCCCAGCTACAAAACAAGAAGTATGGGAGGAGATTGCTAAGGGGATGGCCATTCAGTGCGTTTGGAATTCTATGCACCAGATCCAAGATGGGCATTGTCAGGCTCTATCTCCACTGAGGCCCCAGCCAAGAATGGGGGAGACAGCCTGCTGATCTCCATGGCTTAACCTCAGAGGGCTGCAGGGAAGCATTTATTCCTTGAATACATGACTTTCTTAAAATTCTTTTGTAACCACTTTTTATTTGCATCACCGTCAGAAAGGGGAAGGAAACTAATCTCTTAGGAAGGCCCAAACCTGTGTCTGACACGTTGCTAGATACTTCTCTGGCTTTACCTCCCTGACTTTCACAGCACCCGTGAGATGCCTAGCCTCATTCTTGCAATTTTTTTTTTTTTTTTTTTTTGAGACGGAGTCTCGCTCTGTGGCCCAGGCTGGAGTGCAGTGGTGCGATCTTGGCTCACTGCAAGCTCCGCCTCCCGGGTTCACGCCATTCTCCTGCCTCAGCCTCCCAAGTAGTTGGAACTACAGGCGCCCGCCACTGCGCCCAGCTAATTTTTTGTATTTTTAGTAGAGACGGGATATCACCGTGTTAGCCAGGATGGTCTCGATCTCCTGACCTCGTGATCCACCCATCTCGACCTCCCAAAGTGCTGCGATTACAGGTGTGAGCCACCGCGCCCGGCCATTCTTGCTATTTTATTGCCATAGACAGTGTCAGCCACATGCTATTAAGTGGCAGGGCCAGGATTTGAACCCAAGTCTGTTTGCTTTAAAAGCACCGTTGAAACTCCAACACCCAGTTATGTCTTGTAAAACGTTGCAGAACCATGCCTGTAACTCAGCTGTTTGTACAGATGCTATTTAACCCTCACAAAAACCCTGGGGAGGGGGGGGGTGGGCGTGATAAGCCCATTTTACAGATGAAAGGACTGAGGCCCACAAAGGCTCAGTGGCTCTGATGATGTCTCACAGTTAGGAATGCCAGGTCTGTGGTATGAGCCTGTGGCCCATGCCCTGTTTACCCTCCATAGGTGTTCAGCTCCCGCTCCCGCTGATGATGCTGGCCTGGCTGCAGATGCCCCTTCAGGTCATAATGGAGTGCAGAGGCCTCATTGTGCCTTTGAAATTGTGACCATTTTCCTTAAATTCATCACTTGACACACATCTCACCTCTCCTGCATTCTCAATAAATTCCTGATCATTTATCGCCATCCATTTGGCATTTCACCACCCAGAGGAACTTGGAGCCATCTGCAGCCTTGGAAAGTTCAAGCTGTTCTCCTTCCAGGAAAGAAAAATGAATGTTACATAAGATGGAGCCCAGCACATTCTTATAGAGGATCAGGAAACCACTTCTCTGACTAAAACAGCTCCCTGTTATCTCTGCCTCTTGCTTCCTATTTTATCCAGGTCCACAATCACACGGCAGCTGCCGTTTTTAAACATTCTCTCTTGCAGAGCGTTTAAAAAGAGCTCCATACTGTCCCTGTGTTCACATAGAATGGCTGTCTCTCCAAGACCCCTGTGGGCTCTGTGAGGAAAGTCTTCTCCCACTGCATTGTCCCCAGCAGAGCCTGTGCTGGTGGCCTTGTCCTTTGTCCTTCAGGTGTGGGTGGGAGACCTCTCCAGGGGTCGAGGTATCTGCAGACCCCCAGAGGACCCTGGCCCACTTACTCCTAGTGCCTCTCTGGGGTCCAGGCCTGGCCCAACTATTGCCATTTCTTCTTCATAGAACAGGCTCTTCTTCTACTTGCTCATCTTAGGTTATTTTATTTGGTTATTGTCAATACAACTGGCTCTGTGTTTTGGGGAAACATGTTCATTACAAAACCTTGAGAAACTGAAGTAGAAATATATGACTACTGACCACTCCAGGACAATTAATGTTGATGTGCACAGACTCTGAGGAGTTGGAAAGCACCCTAAAGATGATCTATTATAGTTTGACCTGTGGGCTCTACAATGGGGAAACTGAGGCCCAGGGGACTTACGCTCACTCATTCCCTTGTAGGTGGCCATGGCAGGAGTTGGGAGTCCTACTCAGGGAGTCACTGTGGGACGGGGGACAAGTGAGCAGAAGCAATCAGCGGACTCTGCCATGTGGCCAGGATGGCTTTAAGCAGATGTGACATTTGAGCCAGGTCTGGTCTGCCCCGCAGCCCTGCAACCCTCTGCTCACTGCCAGCCTCCTGGGTGACACTGCTTTCTGGCTCCATGGCCCCATCCTCCTCCCACTGATGTTACCTCCTCACCGGCCACCTCACATTCTGGGTGGTAATTCCTGCTAAATGGCTCCAGATCAGCTTTTCCCAAACCTTGATTGTTTACACACCACCTTTGTGATTTTCATAGTGGCTATTTAAATTTCTTATTATTTCTTCATAGTTTTTTAAAAATCAACTTTCTTTTTCACTTTAAATCTATTTTAAGAGGAAACTTTATTGTAACACAAGAAGTAGAAACCAGTATCAGGGACTGTAAATAGGTGACCACAAGGAGAAAACAAGACGACAGTGTATTCCAGCTCTGCACTGGGGCGCACTCAAGAGCCCTGAGCCACCCCGTCCTGAAAGTGGTGGTGAGCTAGTACCTGAGAGGTGCTTACAATGGGACAGCACCTAAGTGAGTCTCTCTCTTATGTACTCAGAGGATTGGAATGGGATGAACTAGGGAATGAGTAATGTTTTCCTGGTACACGGTGATGGCATTTCATGCTGTGACCTCAAACTTCCCTAACTCATCCCAGGCACAGCCAGCTGTGAGAGTCCTACAGGCTGAGAGACTCATGCTCTGCACACTCAGGGCTCATCACACCAGCTAGTAAATGTGCAGGGTTTTTAACAACCCTCCATGTGATTTAGAATGTAGTGCTCTTCATTTTTTTTTTTTTTTTGCCCTGACATATATGCACATCTTCATTCAAAGCCATCCCATAAATGAGTGTACTGTTCCCCTCCTATGGAACATGCCTGTACAGTAAAAGCATCCCATATGGTGTGAGCGCACCAGCATTGCCCATGGTTTGCTGTGAGGCTGGTTGGCACCAAGGAGAATTAGAAGAAGCAGATGGGGCCAGAATATCTTCACCCCCACCCCCCTGCTTTGTCCTTCAGGTAGCCTGGAGGTGGTGCCCACTGCCAGACAAGAGCAAACACAGGCCCTCCCCGTGCAGCAGTAAAGAGACTCAGGCTTGGGCCAGGTGCGGCGGCTCACATCTGGAATCTCAGCAATGTGGGAGGCTGAGGCAGGCGGATCATTTGAGGCCAGGAGTTCGAGACCAGCCTGGCCAATATGGCAAAACTCCGTCTCTGTTAAAAATACAAAAATAAACTGGGTGTGAGGGCACATACCTGTAATCCCAGCTACTTGGGAGGCTGAGGCAGGAGAATCACTTGAACCCAGGAGGCGGAGGTTGCAGTGAGCCGTGCCATTGCACTCCAGCCTGGGTGACAGAGCAAGACTCCGTCTCAAAAATAAATAAATAAAATAAAATAAAAGAGAGAGAGAGACTCAGGCTTGAAAGACAGTGCTCCAAGCTCTTGTACAGAAGCGAGGTCAGTCATACCAGCATCTGGTCCTTTTCCAAAATCTTGGGACAGCTGTGGAGCTCTTCACTAATGGACTGCTCTAAAAGTCACACCATGTGCCTTCCGCAGACCATCAGTGATTTCCCAGAAGGGCAGTTCCAAATATTGATCTAAATGTCGCCTCAGAGGAGCCCTTTGGCATAAGAACCTTTTCAAAACCGGCCAGGGCCCCGGCTGGCCTGGAAGAGGCATCTGAAGAGATAGCACATGTTAATAAAGGTTCTTAATCTCTTGGCCTCCTATAATGCAGAACTGCTTTTCGATTAAAAATAAATCACTCCTGGAGCTTGCATCCCCAAAGCATATGAAATAATTTTGAGGCAGTAGATATCTGGTGTTGGAGGAGTAATAAGGGCCATCTAAGTTTCCAGCCTAGTACAAGGGGGGCGATTATCCATGTCATCCCACTGGCACTGACATATTTTCTGCACCTGTAGGAGATTACAGGCGGATGGGAAAGTGTGGGAGAGGCTAATCAGGCTTAATTAGGGAATGCAGGATGTCAGTTCTGCTTGGGCACCAGGGCTGTCAAGCTCTGACCGCCTGAGTGGGCCTCCACACTTTGGTCCTGTTTGCATTTTATGAGCAGCAAACAAGTATGCACCTAAATGAGTGAAGTTCAAGACCAAACTCTTGAACCTAGTATCTCTTACACTCCACAACTCCAGTGTCTCCAGTCCTGTAGGTAGCAGGCCTGTGCTGTGTGGTATGGAGCAGGTGTCACCTGTCCCCTGACCCTGACATGCTTGGCTCAGGGTGTCCAACCCAGCCTGGCATATGCTCATCTGCTAATTATTCTGGGTCCACACTAGACTGGAAGTTCCATAGGGATAGGGACTTGGTATAACTCAGATGTGTCCCCAGAGCCTAATCCAGTGACTGGCCAGACAGAGCTCTCAAGGACTCACTGTTAAAGAAGAAATAGAGGGCTGGCCGGGCGCGGTGGCTCAAGCCTGTAATCCCAGCACTTTGGGAGGCCGAGACGGGTGGATCACGAGGTCAGGAGATCGAGACCATCCTGGCTAACATGGTGAAACCCCGTCTCTACTAAAAAATACAAAAAACTAGCCGGGCGAAGTGGCGGGCGCCTATAGTCCCAGCTACTCGGGAGGCTGAGGCAGGAGAATGGCATAAACCCGGGAGGCAGAGCTTGCAGTGAGCTGAGATCTGGCCACTGCACTCCAGCCTGGGCGACAGAGCGAGACTCTGTCTCAAAAAAAAATAAATACATAAAATAAAATAAACTAAAATAAAATAAAAAAAAGAAGA
>NW_016808004.1:5790105-5798228 GCF_001698545.2 Rhinopithecus bieti
CTCTATTCTTATATATATCTACATGATAATTCTAATATATATTCACATAGCAAGTGAATTTTGGTTTTATTACAAAAATGATATACTATATATATTATTATAAATACATATTTAAAATACATAACATATACATATATATTTTTTCTTTCTTTTTTAAAGGAAATAAATGCTTTAGGGAATACTCCAGAACCTTGCATGCATCTGAACTTTTCTTGGAAATGTCACCCCTTTTTGTTTTGTTTTATTGTATTTTATTTTTGAGACGGAATTTCATTCTTGTTGCCCAGGCTGGGGTGCAGTGGTGTGATCTCGGCTCACTGCAACCTCCGCCTCCCAGGTTCAAGCGATTCTCCTGCCTCACCCTCCTGAGTAGCTGGGATTACAGGCGCCTGCAACCAGGCCTGGCTGGTTTTTGTATTTTTAGTAGAGACAGAGTTTCACCATGTTGGTCAGGCTGGTCTGGAACTCCTGACCTTAGACGATCCACCTGCCTTGGCCTCCCAAAGTGCTGGGATTACAGGTGTGAGCCACTGCACCTGGCTCATTACCTCTTTTTTAATTAGTAACATTGCTCTTCTCTCTCTGACTGTACGTACTCTCTCTGACTTCTAAATTTATCAGCAGCTTCTTCTGAAGCTGGCCTGGTACCCGGTGAGCTCTATGGTACTCTGAGCTGAGCTTAGAGGAGGAAAAGGCAGTTGAAGGGATTTCTTGTTGGCTACAATGCTTAGACACCTTAGGGGGTGAAGCACATGCTTTCAGACTGGTACCAGTAAGTTCCCGGGCCAACCAGTGGGTAGTTCTTACTACCACACTTGGCTTGCTAGGGCTTTTGCATTAAAATGGATGTGAGGACATAAGATCAGTTGTGGCAGGAAGACACATAACTAACCACACAGGGGACCAACATAAAAGCTATTTCCTCTGGTACAGGCTGACTAATGCACGGGTAGCCTGGCTGGGGCTCCACAGGCAGGAAAACATTTTGATAAGATGTTGATAACAGTAGCCATAACAGTAGCCCACTTTATTGTGTATATTCTATGTTATTTAATTCTCACTATAGGTCCTGTGGTTCTCCCCATTTCACAGATGAAGAAACAGTAGTTCAGCAACTTGCCCAAACTCACAGAGGTAGGAAGTCACAGAGTGTGGATCTGAACTCAAGTCAACTGGTTCTTCCCTATGTAAGGGGTCTTGTTTTGTCTTCATTTGTTAAGGTACAGGCTGAGCACAGAGACTTCAAAATTTAGTGGCCGAAATAAGAGAGAGGTTTATTTTACTCTCGCTTAGCAGTCCAGACGTGAGCAGTCCAAGTCGGTAGGGTCGCCATGCTCCACATGGCCATCCAGGGACCTAGGTTCCTTCCATTTTGTTGTCCCACCACCATTTAGAGTGTGCTTCAGTCACCAAAGCTGGTCATTGCCGTCTCTGTGTTCCAGACCATGGCGGGGAGAAAGAGCAAGTCTAAGGCAAGCAGATTGTTTCAAGTAGGTGCTGTGGAAATTGCATACATCACTTCTATTCATATTCCATTGGCATAACTCAGTCATATGGCCACACCTGGGTACAAGGAAGGCTGGGAAATATGATCTTTATCTGGGCAGCCATATGAACAGTTAAAATTCTATAACTGTGGAAGAGAAAATGCAGTTTGGGGCAATCAGTTTGCAGTCTACCATAAAGACCGTCTTCTCTTTTGTGAGTGTTAAGACTGGACTACCACAAGGACAGTGTTAAATGCATTCATTATCATATGCAGACATGGGGTCATCTATTCATTTCATAAATATGAAGCCCTTCCTTTGCTGGTACTACTGTAGTGAGCTGCTTGGGGGCTGCCAAGAAGCCTGATTCACTGTCTCTTCCTGAGGCACAGCTGGGAGATGAGACATCAGCCAGGAAACAGGACAGAGGAAAGAGAGTTGACTGGTGGATTTCATTCATTCAGCCTGGTTTATTTACACACGTCTTGTGCTGAGAAAGGACTTGAGGTAGCCCACTTGTAGTAGGATACAGCTGGCAAAATGCAGTTCATGTACGTAATCTCTTTCACCTTCTCACCCACCCTGAGGGAGACAGGGTAGGTTCAGAGGAGTTCTGGAAGCACCAGAAATCCCATGACCGGTGAGCAGCGAGGGCAGGATTCGAAGCTGGTCTTGAGGGCAGTAGAAAGAGCAAAGTGCAGATTCAAAGTTGGGAGATCCACATTCGAGGTCCAGCTCTTCTGATCCTAACAAATAACTTCACTCACCCCTGGAAGCCTCAGTTTCCTCATCTGGAAAACTGGTGCTCAGATTACTTATGTCAAAGGGCCATGAGGAGGACCTGCTGAGATAATGGGTGTCTCTGGGGCACGTGGACACTCCATAGCCATAAGTGTCCTTCTCCCTGGCTTCCTAGGAGCACTTCGTCCCTGGCAATTTGCATTGCATGTTCCATGATGTCCCAAGAATGTGTCCTCAAGAGAACAATGAGTCCATGGACTCGACGCTGGGCAGAGGGCCCTGTCTAGGCCTTTGGTGTTTGGCTCCAAGTTCTCCCTTCATTGTGGGAATCCGGCTTCAGGCTTGAAAGGCAGTGCTCCTGAGACTGCTCCCCTGCTCTGCCCTCAGCTTCCCTCGGATGCTCTCCAGCTTGGCCGCACCACCTGTGACCTCACTTCATTGTGCACACCCTGACCAGGGCCCCAGTGACTGGGGTACCTGGGAAGGCTGTGGAGCCCAGCCTCCTACCGATAGGAACCTTCCTACAGGCAAGGAGGACGGGAAGGGCATCCTGAGTGGAGGAGAGGCCACAGCAAAGGTGCAGAGAGATGATGTAAGAGCAGAGCCATCAGTGATTTTGGCTGTTGGCACAACAAGAATATGGCATTTGTGTGTAAGCACAGATTTGAGTGGGGGAAACGGGGGGCAGGGTGTGGAGTTGGGAGGCTGTTGGGATTGTTCAGGCTGTTGGGGTAATAAGGGCCAGGAGTGACAGCAGAGGGAACGGAAAGAACAAATCCAAGAGAAGTGAGGACTCAGCAAAGGGCCTGTCCAAGGAGGAAGTCCTGGAACCCAGAGTCCAGGAGCAGAGTCCAGGGGCAGGAGGACAGGCAGGGGCCACAGAGGCAAGAACAGGGCCCTGGGGTCCCAGCTGGGTACTTCGGAGCCCCAGGACTATGACTCAGAGCAAAGCAGAGGCTGAAGCTAAAGGTGGGAGCTCAGAGAGATGTGCTGCCTGTTTTGTGGCACCCCAAGAATTCACTTCATGGGCTAGTCTGATGCATAGAGAACCTGAACAGGCTCCTGCTTTCCTACATACATAGATAAGAAGAAAAGCAAAAGAGTGATTCTCACAAAACTCTGGACAGTGGGTTGCTCCTGCAGGGAGAAAGGTACGCACTGTGCTTGCAAGGTGCTGGCATGTGCTCTGTGTCTTCGGCTGTTAGTAGGTACGTGGGTTTCCACTTGTCATGATTATTTGACCTGCACAGATCAGTTGTTTGTACTTTTTAATACCTATATCTATTTCACAATGAAATGTCACACACCTTTTGCTGTTCTGGATGGCATCAACCTAGGCAGAGTTGGAGATGAAGGTTGGAGATACATTGGAGAGGTATATGCTATATGAAGAATTTTGGGCCAGATACAGTGGGCCAGGTATGGTAGGCCCACATGCCTGTAATCCCTGCACTTTGGGATGCCCAGGTGGGAGAATCACTTAAGCTCAGGAGTTCAAGAACAATCTGGGCAACATGATGAAACCCTGCCTCTACAAAAAATAAAAATCAGCCAGGCAGTGGTGGCTTGCGCCTGTAGTCCCAGCTACTCAGGAGGCTGAGGTGGGAGGACTGCTTGAGCCCGGGAGTTTGAGGCTGCAGTGAGCCATGATTGCACCACTGTACTCCAGCCTGGGTGACAGAAGAAGACCAAGTCTCAAAAAAAAAGTTCATTTTTATGTTGTTTGTTTTTCTAATCTGGAATATTTGAGGATTCTAGTGACATTCTGGATATATAGTCTTAGGCATATAAATAAGGAGTCATAGACAGCCATAATAAAAGGATTGTGTTGCATCTCCATCTTTTCACCCTGAATTTCTATTTTCAGGAGCCTTCCAGCTCAGAAAATAGGCTGCATGCAGAGCAAGACTAGCCTGAGTCTTGACAGGTGGAGAGGAATATTACTTAGGAGACATGGTTCCCTTATTTGCCTCAGGAACATTTTTCTTTGCCTGCAAAAAGCCAGGAGGATTCTCAGCTTTGCCCGGGTGTTCTCAGGGACAACCACACAGAATGTCCCAGAAGCAGAGTGGAACGCAGTCCTGGGATATACCCTCTGCAGAGGGATGGTGAGAGACAACTGGAGAGACGATTTTGATGTGGTCACTCAGCCAACAGTGACAGTCACGTGTGTGGTACAGCATGGCCTCTTGTGCCTGGGGACCACATGGCATCACAGGCTTCTCCTCTGCCACCCTGGCCTCAAGCACACCAGTGGATTGCAGGCCTCCCACGGGGCTCTGCAGAGTGGGTAAGGCATCCGCCTTCCAGAATCTCACAGCTTAGCAGGCTGGGTAAGGCAGGCACTGGCCCCGGGGGAATGTGATAAGTGCCCAAAGAGAGATGTTAGCAGCATGATAAATTAGGTGGTAAATGCACCAGGCTGTCCGTCCCCCTCTGTTTCAGGCTGGTGGATGCTGGATTTGCTTTTGCACATTTATATGGAAATACATCTTTGCTGTGGCTTGTAATTTTCTAGTTGAATAACTTCAGGGTAGGCCTACTTTAGCATTTAATTATCCTTACGCTGGGAGAGCTTTGCTGAGCTTCAGTGCACGATTCTAAACATCTTGTGACACTCACCATAGGGCACCATTGGCTGCAGTACATTACTGTTTTGAGGGTTGTATGATAGTGTTCTTATGTCCTGCTGACCCAGGAGTCAAGATGGACTGGTCTCAAACTAAATTCTGCCCTACCACTAGCAGGGAGGTTTCTCATCTACTGGATACTTAATCAGGAGTTTTTGAAGCCAGACTGATTTTGGCAACCCTCATGCATTGGCTCCACAGTGCTTTTTTAATGACAGCCCAAGCTAAATATGAAAGATCCAACTGCAGATTCATTGTGCACTAAAGGCTTGAATCTCTAAGTAGTGGTGACATAGTCCTGCAGGGAAATTGTGAATTGAAGATTCTCAGGATTAGGCTTCTCAAAGCCAAGCCCCAATGTAGGAAGATAGTATGTGACTGTCTAGAGTGTGGTGCTGAAAAAGGGTCAGAGGGCTTCTGGGTTCCTCAGAAAAGGGAACTGGGATTGGTTAGTAATGTCTGCTTTGAGTTCAGGAGCAGGGACAGTGGCCCAAATGCCATGTGTTTGTAATTAGCCACTTTCAAGATGCCTCCCAAGTTCTGGGCTCTGTGCAGGGAGCTGGGTGGGGCAGGGAGGGGGCTTTCTCCAATGTTCTCTCCATTCAACCGCACTGAAACTCTGGAAGTAAGTGTTGATGCTATTTCCATGGGAAGATGTTCATGGAAAGATGTTAAGGAATCAAAAGCAGGATTTAAAAGAAACATATAATGTATAAATAATTACAAATGAATTTTAATATATTTGGAAAAGAAGAACCTGGAAGGAAATAGATCATAATGTTCATAATTGTTATCACTGGGTGATAAGATTGTGGATGGAGTTTGCTTTTTCCTTTATGCTCATCTATATTTTTCTATTTTTTGCAATGACCCATATTCCTTTTTAAGCACACATAAATTATATGTGTGAGTTGGTGTGTGCATTCTTCAATATTACATATGTGCAGATTTGGTGGCATACTTTTTTCACTTTATAAATTCACCAGGAACATTAGTTACTCCTCCTCAACATAATTTTTAAGTCACTACTTAGGGTAATTCTAAGCCTCTTGCTTCATCTGGGCTGAAAGGTCTGGACAGCAACCTCGTCATCACCTCAGTTTTTTGTTTTTTTTTTTTAAAGCATCAACTTTTATTTAGATTCAGAGGATACATGTACATTGCTATATGGGTTTATTGCATGATGCTGAGTTTTGGGTATGATTGATCCCCTCACCCAGGTATTGAGCATAGTGCCCAATAGGTAGTTTTTCAATCCTTACCCCCTCCCTCCCTTCTCCCTCTAGTAATTCCCAGTGTCTGTTTTTCCCAACTTTATGTCCATGTGTATTCAATGCTTAGCTCCCACTTGTGAGAACATGCAAAAACCCGCCATGTTTGGTTTTCTGTTCCTGCATTAATTTGCTTAGGATAATGGCCTCCGGCTGCGTCCGTGTTACTGTAAAGGATATGATACCATTCCTTTTTATGGCTGCATAGTATACCATTGCATATACGTGCCACCTTTTCTTTATCCGATCTACTGTTGATGGGCACCTAGGTTGATTCCATGTCTTTGCTATCATGAATAGTGCTGTGGTGAACATACGAGTGAATGGAGGTGTCTTTTAGGTAGAATGATGTATTTTCCTTTGGGTATATACCCAGTAATGGGATTGCTGAGTTGAGTGGCAGTTCTGTTTGCAGTTCTTTGAGAAATCTCCAAACTACTTTTCATAGTGGCTTAACTACCTCAGTTTCTAATACTAGACACACATTAACTTTCTTCCAAAAGGATGAGCAAAAGATCAAAACTCAACAGAAATCTGAAAGACTCTGTAGCCCAAAGGAGATGGGTATCCTTCTGAGGAGGCCTACATAGGATGCATAGAAGAGAGTCTCACATCATAGAAGACAGTCTTACATCAGAGAAGAGAATCTTACATCATAGAAGAGAGTCTTACATCATAAAAGAAAGTTCCACATCATGGAAGATAGTCTGACATCATAGATGACAGTCTGACATCATAGAAGACAGCCTGACATCACAGAAGACAGCCTTATGTCACAGAAGACAGTCTGACATCATAGAACACAGCCTTACATCATAGAAGACAGTCTGATGTCATAGAAGACAGTCTGATGTCATAGAAGACAGCCTTACATCATGGAAGACATCTTTATATCATAGAAGACAGCCTTACATCATAGAAGACAGCCTGACGTTATAGAAGACAATTTGACATCATAGAAGACAGTCTGGCATCATAATAGAGGATAGTCTTACCTCATAGAAGACAGTCTTTTTTCCTTCTCCTGCCTCAGCCTCCTTACTAGCTGGGATTACAAAAGCATGCCACCATGCCCAGCTAATTTATGTATTTTTAGTAGAGAAAGGGTTGTGCCATGTTGGCCAGGCTGATCTGGAGCTCCTGACCTCAAGCAATTCTCTCACCTCAGCCTCCTGAGGAGCTGGGAGTATAGACACACGCCACCATGCCCAGCTAATTTTTGTATTTTTAGTAGAGACGAAGTTTCACCATGTTGGCCAGGCTGGTCTCAAACTACTGGCCTCAAGTGATCTACCCACCTTGTCCTCCGGGAGTGCTGGGATTATAGGTGTGAGCCATTACACCTGGCCAGAAGATAGCCTTATATCACAGAAGACAACCTGACATCATAGAAGATAGTCTTACATCAGAAGATAGTCTTACATCATAGAAGACAGCCTTACTTCAAGATACTTAGAAAATTTCCAGTAACTTCCAACACACTTCAAGAAGACTTGGCCAGGTGCAGTGGCTCACGCCTGTAATCCCAGCACTTTGGGAGGCCGAGGCAGGCAGGTCACCTGAGGTCAGAAGGTCAAGACCAGCCTGGCCAACATGGTGAAACCCCGTCTGTACTAAAAATACAAAAATTAGCTGGGCGTGGTGGCAGGCACCTGTAATCCCAGCTACTCAGGAGGCTGAGGCAGGAGAATCGCTTGAACCCGGGAGGCGGAGGTTCCAGTGAGCCAAGATCGCTCCATCACACTCCAGCCTGGAGGACAAGAGCAAGACTTCGTCTCAAAAAAAAAAAAAAGGAGAAAACTTGTTATCTATAAAATAAGACCCACTTATGCAGAGGGGTAGAAACTGACATCTGAAAAGATTCCGTGGGATCTAGAGCTTCTCTAATTATGGGGAAGGAGATTGTGAATAGAGAGCCCTTAGCCCGGTGCCTGGCCCATAGGCTCTCAAAATATGTTACTGTTATCTTTTTTTTTTTTTTTTTTTTTTTTTTT
>NW_016808004.1:5798440-5852698 GCF_001698545.2 Rhinopithecus bieti
GCTCACTGCAAGCTCCGCCTCCCGGGTTTACGCCATTCTCCTGCCTCAGCCTCCCGGAGTAGCTGGGACTACAGGCGCCCGCCACCTCGCCCGGCTAATTTTTTAAATTTTTTTTAGTAGAGACGGGGTTTCACAGTGTTAGCCAGGATGGTCTCGATCTCCTGACCTCGTGATCCGCCCGTCTCGGCCTCCCAAAGTGCTGGGATTACAGGCTTGAGCCACCGCGCCCGGCCCATTCTTAAAATAAATTATATTCACACACAACCTATTTTTCTAATGTTTTGACTTATTAGGGTTTATGCCAATTGGGGATTTTTAACTTCCAGTTTGGGCAATTCTGACAAGCCAGGCCCTTCGCTGCCTCTCCCTAGACTCATGCAAGTTACAGAGTGAGACCCGAATGTGGCCTGGGAGCTGCTGAGTCAGCCGAAGTCCAGGGCAGCTGCCATTCTGCCAGGTGCCTGGGTCCACTCTGATCGCTTAATTTCTCTGGTGGAGCCACTGTGGTTCACATGTTGGAGCTGGGAAGAGTTCCATCTGGCTCACAGCCAAGGAGGAATGGAGAGTTCCTTCAGACTTAGGTAGGCTGACAATCAACATCATTGCTCCCAAGAAAAAATATTTTGAGTCATGGCTCCTGGGTGGGATTGGAACCCATCAGTTTCTGCCCAGATGTGCCTGCTTCATGGGAACGAGATGTGCTAAAAAGCAAAACACAGGCCAGAAAACCTGCCATGTGTCTAAAGAGGCTGTCTGGAGCAGTCTTCCCAAGGGCCTGCATAGCTTTGCATGGTCTCCAGTGGCTTGACTGAGGAAACCCTAACATGCACACGCAGGAGAGGAAGCCAAGAGAAGTGAACTGGTACCCACCAGCGGCTTTTTATCTTCAAAGCTTTTCTGCAAGGCAGGGATTTCTTTTCTTTTTTCTTTTCTTTTTTTTTTTTTTTACAAAATACATGGTTTCACCATGTTAGCCAGGATGGTCTTGATCTCTTGACCTTGCGATCCGCCTTGACCTCCCAAAGTGCTAGAATTACAGGCGTGAGCCACTGCGACCCACCAAGGCAGGGATTATTATTCCTGTTTTCCAAGTGAGACACTTGAGGCTGTGAGTGACTTTCTCAAATAACAAGGCAGGGTTCATCACACAGCAAGCCCGTTGCCGTTACTCCAGCCTTTCTTGAACCCCTGTCCCTCAGATCTTAGAGGTGCATGTGTGGACCACAGCAATGGACTTCTGCTTGTAGTGTTGGTCTGGGCATGAAAAAAAGTGAATGGGTTGATTTAACACAAGTATCTGAAAGCCAGATTGACAGATGTAAACTTCTAGAGAGAGAGACCTAGACATATAGATTTGAACTTAGTGAGTGACCTCTGGGGGTGGGGACGCTGCATGTTTGCTCATTTGTTTTTTGAGACAGAGTCTTGTTCTGTTGCCCAGGCTTGAGTGCAGTGGTGCCGTCTTGGTTCACTGCGACCTCTGCTCCTGGGTTCAAGCAATTCTCCTTTCTCAGCCTCCCGAATAGCTGAGACTACAAGCATTCATCACCATGCCCGGCTAATTTTTGTATTTTAGTAGAGATGGAGTTTCACCATGTTGTTCAGGCTGGTCTCGAACTCCTGACCTTAGGCGATCCACCCGCCTCGGCCTCCCAAAGTGCTGGGATTACAGGTGTGAGTCACTGCGCTCAACAGATGCTGCAATATTAAAGGATTCATGCTCCTCTTGCCTTGAGGGAGCCAGTGCAGTTCAAGGAATTTCCATAAAAGGCCAGGAAGGAACTCCTGGCCTCAAGAGTTTAAAACTGAGATAAACAGCCCATGTTAATATTTGAGCATCCTGTTTCACAGTTTTGGGAGGAGGCTGGGGATGATATAATTACGGAGTTCAGTCCACAGCATGACATATGTAAAGCACTTAGCTCAATAAGCATTCCATCCCTTTTCGGGTAGGGGTCAGGGTAGGCGGAGCTTAGAGATGCACAGATACTCCCAATATACACAAAACATAATCAACTGCAACCACGTAGAATCATCAGGACACGAAATGTGAGTTGGACTGTGGTTAGCCTGGAGGCTGCGGATGCTTCTCAGAGAGCTTTCAAGCAGGATGGCTCAAAGACAAGCAAGAAATGAGAAAGAAAGGAGGGGGGGAGGAGGCAGGGTGGCCCTCTAGTGCCCGGGACAGAGGGGTGTGCGGGAGGAGCTTTCAGGCTCCTTTAGGATTCTAATCTTTCAATGATCTGAAGAAAGCTCATACTGAAAAGTAAAGCTCCTCACACAGGGAATTTGGGAGTCAGGCTCTGCAGTTTTCTCCTATTTCTGGGACCACTTGTTTCAGCAGGGCATTTGCACCAAAGGAAGAGGAAGCCTCCCCAGACACTGGGCTGGCCACACCCTAACTAAGCCTGCACTTTGGGCAGGCACAGTGCAACCTCAGCTGCAGTCTCAGTGGCACAGGTGATATGGAGGACTGGGTGACATGGAGGACTGGGTGACATGGAGGACTGGGCCTCGCCGCACTGGGGCTGGCTACCCCCTGGGATTTCCGTCAGAGCAGGTTCACACACCAGCCCGCGGGGGAACTGGTGGGATCTGTCAGTGTGAGCGGGAGAAGGATCAGGCCCCTAGACTGGGGTCCCTCAGGAAGTGGGCAGGCTGGCTGGACTTGAGTAGGAGAGCTGAGCTAGAAATCCAGGCATTCCAGCGTGGGGGAGGCAAGAGGCTGCGGGGCAGGCTGGTGTCAGGCTATGCTAATGGGAAAATAGGGAGTCAGGGAAATTATTTCCCATGCGACTTCCTTAAGGGCAGGGGACCGGGTCTCATTCAACTCAGGATTCTGAGGTGGCTTCACAAAGTATGCTTAGTAAACCCCTGACGGATGAAGGAAGGAAGAAAGGAAGGACTAACAGTGCCTTTATTTCAGGATTGTCCAATCTATCACACCTCTCTCCATCTCATCTCCTGCTGCCATGAGGTCACAGTGGGGGTAAATTGTCCACGACAGGCAATGTAGTGTACTGGTTAAGAAAGGCGGTCTTCAAATCAGATCTCCCTCCCTCCAAGCTTGGCATGTGTGCATTTTTGGCTAAATACTTAACAGCTCCATGCCCAATTCCTAATTTGTCAAATGGCTTAGAATGTTACATAATGCCGAGATCACATCTGGGGAGACGATGTTAGCTCATGTGGGTTGAGTGCTCTGACGCACACTGGGCTCATGTTTCACTCATTACCAATGTAATCGTCACGGAGCCTCTGGGAGGTGGGTGCTACCATTAGTACCCACTTCACAGATGAGGAAACTGAGACACAGAGCGATTGAGTCACTTGTCACCTAGGCCTGCAGCCAGTCAGGGGCAGATCCAGGATTCAAGTCCAAAGAATCTGATTCCAGGGCCCCAGCCCACAGGATACTGCTTCTTAATCAACGAGCATACTTACCACTAATCAGGGTGATTGCCACTTTACCCACCTTGGCGTAACCAAGGGCTTCTGATTTGTCGTGTTTTATGATAGTAAAAAAAAAATACATAGGTTGAGGTGGGTGGCAGCATTTGTGGTCAAATATGCTGGATGTAAAGTTGTTCTGGGTCTGAGTTGTGCCCATTCTGAAAGAGTATTAGATCAAAGAATGCTTACCTGTGCTGTGGCTTTGTTTTATTATGGTTACAATTTTGTTTTCTTCTTGAAAAATGCCTCTATTAAAGGTCTGCTTTCTCTCTCTCTCCTTCCTTCCTTCCTTCCTTCTTTCTTTTCTTTTCTTTTCTTTTCTTTTCTTTTCTTTCTTTTTTGAGACAGGGTCTTGCTCTGTCACCCAGGCTGGAGTGGAGTGCAGTGGCATGATCATGACTCACTGTAGCCTCCATCTCCAGGGCTCAAGTGATCCTCCCATCTCAGCCTTCCAAGTAGCTGCACCACCACACTCTGCTAATTTTTAAAATGTCTTTGTAGAGATGGCGTCTCACCATGTTGCCCAGGCTGGTCTCAAACTCCTGGCCTCAAGTAGTCTTCCCCGACCTTGGCCTCCCAAAATGCTGGGATTATAGGCGTGAGTCACCTCACCCACCCCAAAATATGCCTTTTAAGAAGAAGCTAAGATTGTGTTGGGTGTCAGGGATGATGAGTCTAATTCCCATTGTGTTCCCAAATCTCAAATTTTCCTTCCAGCCATAGATGGGTCCTGGGCCTTTTCACATTCTAGCCCAGGTCTCCTGAAGCTGAGCCCACAGGGGATGATCCACAGCGGCTCCTCCCACCGTGGTTGGGCTTTGCTCACACTCACACCCAGCTCCTCCTGGCCACCACGAGCCTCAGGGCATTGTGTCCCTTGCCATTCCACCCCCTCCTGCCCCACCTTTAATGCCCTTTTCACATCCCCCCACCCCTCTTGAGCCCAAAAGAACTCCCACCTCTCCACTGGAGTGTTTGAATAACCAGGTTCAGCTGCAGGTATCAGAAGCCTCTCTAGCCAGGCAAAGCAAAAAGGGATTTAACTTGGGGCATTGAGTGCTTTCAAAACCATTGGGCACTGTGGGAGTGGTCTGTAGCCCTCCAGGAATGCTTCATGACTGTTCCAGCCCACAGTTGTCTCTCCTATCTCTGATGTATTTCATTCATTCGTTCGTTCGGCATTCATGGAGCAGAGGCAGTGCCGGCTGCCAGGGACAGAACACCAGGATGAATGAATAAAACATGATCTCTTCTCAAAGAACACAGGGTCTACATACCCTAGACAATGAACTCTGGATACGAGCCATGAACAGAGTATCGCAGGGCCCCAGGAGGGTGCACCTAACTCAGTGCTGGGGAAGTGTGGAAGGACTGCAGAGTGCACAGAGGGCAAGAACAGGCCTCTGCCCAATCATGGGAGCATATACAGAGGCAGGGTGTGGAGGAACCACATGTCCTTCCCTGTGGTTGGAGTACAGGGTAGGGTAGGGGTGCCGGGGCAGGCGACCAGAGAGAGGATAAGCTGGTCAGGGTGAGGGGCCTTTGGGGCACAACCTGACCATTACATGGTGTTGTCTTATTGTTTAATTATAGTGATCAAGAAGGCAGACTTACCAGCCGGCCTGGCTGAGTTAAAATTCTGCTGGGCTCAAAACCTACTAGCTGTGTGACCTCAGGCAAGTTGTCCAGCCTCTGGACCTCACTTTTCTCATCAGTAAAATGGGAAATAAGAGTACCCACATCATGGGGGTGCTGTGAGGGTTAAATGAGTTAATAACACACTTTGACCTGTATCTGGCTGAGGTGTCTGTCAGCTGTCAGCCCTGGCTGTTATTTAATGCCTAACTCTGCACCAGGCAGCATGCTGGTGATTTTCCATAAATTCTCTCAATCAGTCCTCTCAAAGGCCCTCCCTGAGAGGCAGGCGTTATTGATCTGTTTTATTATACAAAGAAGTCTATTTCTAGTTTCCTCTGTGAGATTTTAGTTCCTTCACTGGCTCTGTTCTATTTCTGTCCCCTGCACACTGTCGCTACGGGAGCCCTGCCAGAGACAGAGAGGAACCAAAGCCCCCTGGAACTCCAAAAGGAAGGACAAGTTAGATCTGGGCTTCCACAGAGCCATCATGCTCCTGCTTTAGTTACTGGAAAGGGATCCAACTCACTCTCACAAGCCCACACGCAGCCCCGACGGCAGACGTGCTGGTCAAATTTGTCAAAGTCATAAAATTTGGCAGGAAGGAGTTTGGTAGAAGTGGAGGATGAAGTGAGGGATCCAGTTGAATGAGTGGGATGCTCTGGAATAAGCAAGAACCAAGAACAGGCACTGCCCTGGAGAGGCAGGCGATGCTCCTGCCCCTCCAGCGAGGACACCCCAAGGGTCATGGGACTAGTGTCCCTGAGGCTCCCCTCGCCCAGGACTGGCGGCATCCCCACCCATCTAGTGGTAGGAACAAACACTGTATCCCTCTGACCATACATTTCCTCCAACAAAACATTCATTTTCCTGATTTTTTCTAAGAAAATGAACAGAACGTTCCTTCAGCTGGGCATTCCATTCTTCCTTTAAGGGAGCCTGGCATTGCTTCGACAAGGTCAGGCAGGAAGGAGGCTAGCTTTTTCCCCTCAGTGCTGGCCGTTCCGCGTGCTCTAGGGGACTGTCCCTTTAATTCTCTTGGCGGCCTCCTAGGGAGGCACCGTCATCCCCACTCTGGATGAGCAGTCGGGGGCCAACAAGTCCAGCCAAGTCCAGAGTCTGGCCAGAACAGGCCAGCCCCTTTGGTGGAGGTGAACCCCTTTCATCTCAGCTCTGGTCTCTGCCTTTCAAGGCAGTCGTGGCTGCTGGTGTATTGCAGGCGTCTTGCCCATGGGGCTGGCAGTGACCATGAGAATGTGAGTTGTCCCTGGCCCCGAATCCTCCTCCTCATGCAGGAGGCAGGTGAGGCAGAGCAGATGGTCATGAAGGCAGAAGCCTGGATCCTGAGCTGCAGGGCCTCGGTGCACGTGCACACACATTGTCTCATTTTACCTCCAAACCCCTGGGAGGAGGCTGCAGTGTTCCTGTGTCTCAGGTGGAGAAACTGAGGCCCACGGAGGTCTAGGAACTGGCTCATGGGAGGGCCAGAGCTTCACCCCACACCTCCACATGGCAAGTGACTCACCTGGCAAGTGGCTCACCTGTGCCATTGGAGCAAAGGGCTTCCTAGCGGACAGTGATGGGGGCTTTCGTTAGCCCAGACAAGACCCCTGCCCCATCCGCATTTCCTTGTTTACCTTGTGACGTTGTTCTCTGAGGCGGGTGGTGTTGGGATTGTCCCCACCTCACAGGTGAGTGAACTGAGGCACAGGTGAGAGGTTAGGTCACCTGATTAACGAACAAAGGCATAAAGGGGGCATTCGTTTTTCAATGGAGAGGATAAAGTAGCCAGGTTTGTACATTCTGAGAGGCTCTGCGGCTTGTTCATCTCCAGGGCTGCGTGTGCTTTATTGGGAGCTGCCCCACCTCCCGGGGCTGGATGCCAGGCAGGCCATCTGCTTCTGGGGCTGGGCGCCCCTCCCACAGTCATTGCCTTCTCCCTGAACGACTGGCTCCCAACTGGCTGCAGCAGTTAAAGAAGTTCCAGGAAAAAGATCTTAGCCAGCCTCCTCTGCAACCTAATTTCTGCTGCTGTGGGTATTGCCTTGTCTGCATAAATGGCTCTGCTAATTTTCTGCTGCTGCGTGTTGTTGAGGTTGCAGACCGGCAAGGGAGGAAGGGCAGGAACCAACCACTTTCCTTGGCACCTGTTCAGGGCCCTGTCAGCCCCTTGATGAATGTTGTCTCTCGTCTCCCACTCCATTCACAGCAGCCCTGCACTCCTCACAAAGCTGAAGTCAGATCAGGTTGCTGCCCTGCTGAGTACCATCCTCTGCACAGAGGAGAACTCCAGCGCCCCATTGCTGCCCCTGGGGCTGTGGACCCAGCCTTCTGTGCACCTCTCACCTTCCTCCTCCACACGGTGTTCTGGACTCAGGGCCTTCCTTCTGTGCCTGGAATAGGCACACCTGTGTGTCCCCAGCAGGACCTCTGCACCAGGACAGCTCCCAGTCACTCAGACACTCAGGGGCCTTCCCTGGCGATTCCCTGGAGTCTAGGTCAGGCTCCCTTATCTGTCGACCCTCTCGTGGTGCTCACAGTGCTCCTCACAGTACACACTCACACATGTGTTCTCTGCTGAGCAACTGCAAGCTGTGTGCGGGCAGGGACAACGTTGTTTGTTCATCTCAGTGTCCCGGGGACCTGGCACATAATAAGCTCTCATTCACATTTGCAGACTCAGCTGAAGGAAAGTAGGACCCACTGTTGCTGCCATCACATTCTTTCTATTTCAACACCAAGGAGATAGGCTGAGGGCCATCAGGCAACTTGCCCAGGGTCCTGCGTGGTCACACTGGGAGTCCAACCAGGTTGTTCTGGCTGAACTTTGCTCTCTGTTCATAGCCTCCCAGCAACTGGGATGTGCATTTCCTCCACATCTGGGTTTCTCAGTGCTCAGTCATGTATGTTTTTAGAGCAGAAATAGAAGCACAATGTTTTGTAAAACCCTGAAGGGGAAGCTTCCACGCAGCACCCAGCATCCAGTGGTGAATGTGACCTTCCATCAGGAAGCCTGGAGCTGGGGTCTGTCCATTTACCCAGAGAGACAAATGCAGACACACATAGCTCAGGATATGGCCGGCTGTGTTCATGGCAACAGGGCGGGAAGCTGGGAAGGGCCGGGCCAGGCTGGGAAGAGGTCTGAAGAGAGGAAGGAGTGGCAGCAGTGGCTCCGCCTGCAGCAGGTGTGTGGGGAAGGAGGCGGAAGGTCTCGCAGGAGGAGGGGTGTGCTCACAGGGGGTGAGGTGAAGCACGTGGAAACCCTGGTGCCAGTAAGCACAGCACAGGCGGGCTTCCAGGAGGCTCTGCCCTGGGCACTGCAGTGGGCGGAGGAACCCTAGGACCACCCCCACCCCCAGTTGTTAAACATTTAACAGCACACTGTCACCTGGCCCATCTGGGCACCAGAAAAGAGGCCTCGGAACTTGGGAGCAGGGCAGAGGGGAAGAGGTGTTTCAGAGGCAGACAGGCTTTGTTCTGTTGCAGTGCAAAGTCTCTGGAAGGCTTAAAGCAGAAGAGTAACGTGATTTGATTTCACTTTGCTGGACAGATTTACAAAACACACTAAGGTCCTGGGAACATGTAAATATGGCAGCCAGGGGGAAGGGGAGATTGGGTTATCAGAATCCGGGTCCAGGAAGGATCTGAATCCAGGCACTAAGGAGAAACCTACTTACCACAACAGAAGCTGAAGATCAGAATGAGTCCAGGTGTCCAATGATGGGTTCTCAGGGTGCTAACCAGGCCTGGGGGTGGAAGTGTGGGGCTGTCGAAGACTGAGCCTGCAGGTGCTGCCAACGGGCTCTTCCTGTGTAGAGAGAAGGGTGGCAGTGGCCCCCACCGCCTGCAGTGGGATGGCTATATCGGTCAACCTTTATGGCTAGAACCCGTGGTCTACCCAGCATACCCCCCAGGGAGATTGGCTGCATTCTCACCATGCTTAAGTTCCACTTAGCCTCTGAGCAGCACCATGGCCTAAGCTCAACACTGTGATGAGAACAGGTGCTTCTCCACCTTGGCTGTACATCGGAGCCACTGTGGAGCTTTTCTAACCTCAGACCAATTAAACCCAGAGGTCCCCTGGGAATGGGACCCAGGCATCAGCCTTTTTGAAAGCTCCCCAGGTGACTCCAATATGTGGCCAAAGTTGAAAACCTCTGGATTAGAAGGAATTGCTGTAGAGTGAGAGACTACATGTTTTTGCACATATTGACTTGGTGCTGGATTCTCTTGACAGGCAATTCCAGGCATAATGGCAATGTCTTGTGCCATTTCTTTGGTTGCTAAATGGAACCCCGAAGTCCTTTTCTGCTGGGTGGCCCCTGGCTGCAGTGAGAGGCTGGAGAGTTGCATGATCCAGCTCAACGACTTGTCTGTCTGCATTAACAGTAGCCTGAATTATGACAGCAGTGGTTGTGCTCCCAAAGGGGGTTAAAGTATTTAAGCTATCCCTTCTGGAAGCACAGCCGCTTTTGAAGATGGAAGATGCTGACTGGTTAGAGGTTCCAGCCATGCTCCTTAGTAGCCAAGGGAAATGCAGGAAAGAAATCCCATCAGCCAACCCCAGAAATGTGAGGCGGGCAGGTGTCATTTACACAAGTACACATCTGATCGAGTGGAGGTGGCTGGGCATTCCATGGAGCAGTGAAGAAGGCATGAACATTCCTCTGCTGTTTTAGGAAAAGGAAGGAAAAGGAAAAGGACAGATGGCAAAGGTGATTTGAAAAATGGGGCTAATTGAAGCACCATAAAACAAACTGGTGCCATTCTGCCTTTACACAACCTGGCCGAAAAGAGTCATAGGAAGAACACAGTTGTAGAATGAGGGGTCTGTGTCCTCAGCTGGGCCCCTGCTCATGTCGCTCGGCTGGGATACAGCTCTGGGGTCCAGTCCTCAGAGGGTTGTGGGCTGACGTCTAGGTGGGGGCATTAGGAAGCAGGCAGTCAGCAGGGGAACCAGAGTGACGGTCAGCGGGGGTGTGCGGAGAGGCCAGGGCCAAGCAGAAAGGCCCAGGAGAGGTTGCCAGATGAGGCACTGGGGGCCTCCACCGAGGCAACATCTGTCCTGACTCCATGGCTTGTGTTCTGAGCCCTACAGCAGCTTCTTGGAGACCAGAAAGCCAGTGGTAACATACTATGAATGGCGTTTTGCCAACTTGCCCTGTGACTTGGACAACTTACTTAACTTTCTTTTTTTTTTTTTTTTTTTTTGAGATAGAGTCTCGCTCTGGCGTGCAGTGGCACAATCTTGGCTCAACTGCAACTGCAATCTTAGCCTCCTAAGTAGCTGGGATTACAGGTGTGTGCCACCACGCCTGGCTAATTTTTGTATTTTTTATAGTGATGGGGTTTTACCATGTTGACCAAGCTGGTCTCAAGTGATCTGCCTGCCTCAGCCTCCGTAAGTGCTGGAATTATAGGCATGAGCCACCTTGCCTGGCCCAACTGACTTAACCTCTATGCGTTTCACTCTCATCTGTAAAGAAGATAAATCATCTGATGACTGAAGGGTTAGAAATCTTGCATGTGGACTTGCAGAGGAACGGGTGCATAGTAAATAGGAAGGTGGCAGCTTGTTCTCCTCCCCCTCCTCTCTCCCCTCATCACCATTAGCAGCAGCAGAAGTTGGTGGGTATCCCTCATGGCATTTACTCCATGCCTGAAGGAGACTCTAGCTCTCCGTGGGTCTTCTGCTAAGAATATAGGTCTCGAAAATTGGATAGTTTGGAATCTAAATGCCGCCGCACTGGCCCCCAAGGGAGGAAGCAGACCGTGGTGTAGGACCTGCCTGCCACGCGCCAGCACTCTGCCTGGGCCATTGGCATCGATTAGCTCCCATGAGCCTCACAAGCACCCGCAGAGTGATGCTATTCTTACCATGTTACAGGCGAAGAAATGAAACTTCATGGGACCAGAGCTCTGCCTGAGGAGCCCACAGGAAGAGCGGGGATTTGGGCTCCATTCTGCGTGACTCTGAAGTTCAGCATTTTAACAGAAACTCCTCTAATTTGACAACGCCTGGAGCCCGTGGTGTGGCTCCTGGTGTTGCTGAGGTTGTGTAAGCTCTGGTGCTGCTGCAGCACAGTGGCAGCCATCTGGGTTTTTCTTTTTTGGAGACGGAGTCTCATTCTGTCACCTGGGCTGGAGTGTAGTGGCGCCATCTTGGCTCACTGCAACCTCTGCCTCCTGGGTTCAAGCAATTCTCCTGCCTCAGCCTCCCAAGTAGCTGGGACTGCAGGCGCACACTGCCACGCTCGGCTAATTTTTTTGTATTTTAGTAGAGACAGGGTTTCACCATGTTGGCCAGGCTGGTCTCGAACTCCTGAGCTCAGGCAATCTGCCCGCCTCAGCCTCCCAAAGTGCTGGAATTACAGGCGTGAGCCACCACGCCTAGCCCCATCTGGGCTTTCCTAACCAGGCTCCCTTCTCGTCCCTCCAGGGCCCTCATCTTTGTGTCCCACGGAGCCGGAGAGCACTGTGGCCGCTATGAAGAGCTGGCTCAGATGCTGATGGGGCTGGACCTGCTGGTGTTCGCCCACGACCATGGTGAGTGTCCCAGGGCACCGTCAGAGCTGGTCGGGCCCTGACAATTTGGAGATCTCCCTCTCTAGTCCATCTCACCGCCAGCATCCTTCCTTCTCAATTCTTCTATTCCCCATGGATGTTTCTAAGTAAAAAAATGTGGTTACATAAACAAAAAAAAATGTCTGAGGGGCAGATTCTGTAGCGTCTGAGACTGAATGCAGGCTGATTAGAAACCTCAACTGGAAAACAAAGTTGGATATGTTTATCTCAGAACTTACCCGAGGCCAAGGAATTCTTTCCTGCATTTGTAAAGTGCTTTCTCTCAAAATGGGCCCTGGTTTTTCTCCAAGTGCCCTCAAATGGACATGATGTAGTCAGTTCAAGTGCAATGTAAATCCCGGTTTAACCACACGAGGTTTACCAAGCATTTCAGACCAGGAGAATAGTAGAAGCCTCAACAGGCCATATTGGTCACAAGAAAACCCAACACACATACATATACAGGGACACACACCCACCCATGCATATAGTCATACACATATGTGCACACACATACACATGCACACATACATACCCACACATGCACACCTGTACCTATACACATACACATAAAACACACATACACACATACATGCACATGTGCACACACACATACACACATATACACACATTCATACATACATATAGACATATACATGCATGCATAAACATACATCCATACACACACACACACAACCCCAGGCCAGGTCTTTGATTCTTTGTCCTGTAGCAAAATCCACAACCGTCAAAATCCAGTGATCGTTGCCTGAGTCAGTACGTAGTTTCATAATCATGTTTGCAACATTCTCTATGGCTGGGAAGTCTCCCAGTTTAGTTCTTTGCCTAACACTTTTTAAAATTAAGACTTCCCTGTGACTAAACACGGTGATTTCCCCAAAGCTTCATTGTAAAATTCTATAATTGTGGCCCAGATCCAGAAATGTTGCTTCTGTTTTATCTGATTTGAATATTGATAATAATTAAGTGATGTCTCTGGAAAGAGGGGCAGGGGAGCAGTGACAAAGGCCTGGGAGTCCTTGTAAATGCAGAAAAGCCTTATCTGTACGGAGAAGCTGCACGGGAGGTGAAAAGCTTGCTGGGACATTCTGTAGGTAAAGAGCTGCAAATGTGATTTGCCAGGAGCTCTTATTCAGCTGGATATATACAAGCGTCCTCGTAACTGACAGTATTGACTAATTCTTTCTTATCATAGTTGTGACGTTCTTTAGTGCTTTGCAAACTGTCCCAGTAATATTTGTGAGACTGTTTGAGGAATGATATTTGAGGATTATCTCTGAGGCTTTTAGTACGGGGACTGTGTCATTATTAACTTTGTTACTTCTTACATGTAAAAGCCTCAGATAGGAATTTTTTTTCCTATTGCATTTGCATCCTTTAAAATTTGTTACACTCATCATCGTTATGTTCTAGAGACATCCTGAAGGCAAAAAATATTTGTACTATGCAGCTAGAGTCCCAAGAATCTATTTTGTATCTTAGCACTAACCACCTTCTTATCAGATAAAACTTGGCCAAATCTGTGGGATTAAGTAAATGTTGCTCCTTGTTTATTTTGTCTGACTGTGGCACTTGGAGAAACAATTTTAAAAGCCTCCTTTTTTAGAATAAAGGGAGAAAAGAAACAGCCCACCTTTGATGTTTCCAGAATAACATCTAAAGCTGAGGCAGAGCTCTCTGTGACATTCTAAATATAGTACGAAAGTGGTTGTTGGTGTTCACCTGTTTCAAGCTCTTTGAATGACTCATGGAAATCTCCCTGGCAAGTGTTTAAGGAAAGTGTTTAATTCAAGAAATGAACCCTGTTGGCTTGCATGTGTGACTTTTGTTGTCTATGGATGAAAATGACTGTGGCTTGCTTAGTAGAAGGAAGCCAAGTAAGTGGGCTGCCATTTCGGGGATCTTGTGCAGGCTGGTGATGCAGGTACTGGTGGCTCGTGATCTTGGCTGTATTTCCTTCTTGCTGAGAAATGTGCTAGTAAGTGAAGAAGGAAGGATTTGAACCCAGGTCAAAACTTCCTGAGAAGGTTGGGGAGGGAGAGGAGCAAATGGATGCTAAATCTGACGCATACTGATTTTACTACCATGAGTCTCATTGCTCATTGCATTATAGTATTTCACTGTTCAGCATTTTAACAGCAAACCCTCTTATTTAATAAGGCCTGGAATCCACGGTGTGTCTCCTGATGCATTGCTGAGGTTATGTAAGTTCCTGCGCTGCTCCATTACAGTCACAGCTGTCTAGACTTTTCTAAGAAAAAAATGTATTACTGTATACCAATGTTTCCAGGCACAAATGCCTACAGAGATCTATGCGGACTGCATTCTTTCCAACATAGCTTTTATTTATTTATTTATTTTTATTTTTTTTTTTGAGATGGAGTCTCGCTCTGTCACCCAGGCTAGAGTGCAGTGGCGTGATCTCAACTCACTGCAACCTCCGTCGCCCAGGTTCAAGGGATTCTTCGTCTGAGCCTCCTGAGTAGCTGGGACTATAGGCGCCTGCCACTATGCCTGGCTAATTTTTGTATTTTTGGTAGAGATGGGGTTTCACCATGTTGGCCAGGCTGGTCTCGAACTCCTGACCTTAGGTGATCCACTCTCCTCAGCCTCCCAAAGTGCCAGGGTTACATGCGTGAGCCACCATGCTCAGCCCAACATAGCTTTTAAATTTAAATAAAGCAGGCCAGATGCAATGGTTCACACCTGTAGTCCCAGCACTTTGAGAGGCTCAGGTGGAAGGATCGCTTGAGGCCAGGAGTTTGAGACCAGCACAGGCAACAGAGTGAGATCCCGTTTCTACAAAAAAAAATTTTTTTTTAATTAGCTGGTCACCATGGTATGTACCTATAGTGCCAGCTACTTAGGAGGCTGAGGTGGGAAGATCACTTGAGCCTGAGAGTTCAAGGCTGCAGTAAGCCATGATCACACCATTGTACCCAGCCGAGGGGAAAGTGCAAGATCCTGTCTCAAAAAGAAAAATAAATAAATAAAGCAAATATTGGGAGACTTTCAGGGTATTTATTGTGCCCATTGGAGATACACTGAAAACTAAAAACAGAACTAAAAACACTGCTGCAGGGCCCATGACACCTCCGGGCTCCAATGTCCAAACCTCCGATGTCTTTAGCCATGTTGTCATCTGCACTCCAGGGTGTCGCTGGAAGCATGCTACTGCAGCTTTCATCCCAGACAGCAAAAGGGCTCAGACACTAATACACCCAGTCCAGGGCCCACTCAACAGGGAGTCCAAGCCGTGTGATCTGGACCTTTTTTAACTATCGCCAGTCTTAATGTTCTCATCTACCAAATGGGCAAGATAATGCTGTCCTATGGCAGAAGATTGAGGTACAGAGCAAGATCCTGTCTCAAAAAAAATTTGAAATAAAGCAAATATTGGGAGAATGTCAGGGCATTTATTTGACAGATTGCTGTGAGATAATGCATCAAGGGCCCAGCAGTGTGTGCTGTGTTCTTCCCCTTCACTCTGCCCTGTCCAAGTCCCCTCCAGCTACAATGTAGACCGGCTGCTGTGCTGTGTACCCAGGTGGGCGTGACCCCAGGGCTCTGAGCAAGACCAGCAGGACTGAGGCTGGGAGTTAGGTTCTTGTCCCAGTGTGGCTGCCCTGAGTGGGCTGGGTCACCCCTCAGGCCTGCACAGGCTGTTCTGAAGATACAGTGAAGCAATAGACAGGAAAATGCTTTACAAAGTAGACAGAGCTGCCTACGGTAGTTTCACTGCCAGTTTCTATGACACAATTTATGGAAACACTGGCTTCTGTAAATCTGACGCTAACTGATTTTACTACCATGGGTCTCGTTGCTCAATGCATTACAGTATTTCACTGTTCAGACAGAAACCTCTAGGCACTGTGGTTGTGGCAGTCTGGCTGTGTCTCCAGCATGCCTGGTAGATTGGTGGGCTCACAGTCATGTTCAATAAGCATCTAATTTAACTTTGTTTTCCATTTTAACCTCAGAATTTGTACAGAATGACCTCATGGGTTTGAACAGCTTGCCAGCAGTGAAAATTGTGATTCCTGTCATTTATTCAGTGTCAACTGCATGCCAGGCTCTGTACTGGGCAATTTTCTCATATGATCTCTAATTTCTCATAACAATTAATCTTATTATCCCCATTTTATAAGTGAGGAACCTGTGGCTGTATAGTCAAGCAGACCCATTCTCATTGCACATGTGTTAGCAAAGGGAAGTTTCATGTTCTTCCAGGGCACGTGACGTCTGAGACAGGTGCAAGGACTCCATGGCACCATCAGTGCCCAGGGTTCCATCTGTAGTTTGCTCAGCTGGTACTACTTAGCATGTGGCTTTCATCTGTGTGGGCACTGCCTCCGGCCTCATGTTTTAACAGGTAGATGAAGCAGGAAGTGACAGAGAAAAAGGGCTGGGCTCCAGGATTTCTAAGGAACGCAAACCTTCCTTAGAAATCCTGGAAGACTCTAACCACACCACATTGACCAGCGCTGTTCACAGGGCTCTGCCTAGCTGCAAGGGAGGCAGGAACTGTAATCTGTTAACTACTGAGCCAAACAACAGAAACTTCTGTTGGTAAGGTAGACACAGAGGATGGACATTACTGATGGCTATCTGTCTCTGCCACCCCACACTCCCAGGTTTATTATTAAATGATCATTTCCCCAGTTGTTTCTACTTTATGTATTTTCTGGGCATTTCAACTCACTCACAGGGTTTCCTTTCTTCTCACCCATCCTTGTGTTCTTTCTGAAGGTTTTGGTGTGAAGGCTATTAGTATTGACATCATTAATAAGTATTGATTGAAGTTCCTAATTGGGTGTTTGTTCTGGGTGAGGTGTGAAGCAAGGAGAAATGCGTGGACACAGTAACTGTTGTCCTAATGAGAACATGACCTGTCTTCCCCAGAGAAAGCCAGCAGTCCCTCTCTAAGGGCATAGCTTTTTATAGCATGTATTATCCTGTGTGGGAACTATTCCTTTAGGCCAAGGCAGCTACTGCAGGCAGGCAAAGACAGTGTCTTACACTGTGTTGCCCATTCACTTGTCTCCCTCCCCCAAGAACCTTCTCGTCATCTTTGCACAGCGCAGTCCATTCCTGGACTGAGCAGGAAGTGGAGGCATCACCAGTGTTTGTTGAATGACTGGAAGAGTTTATAAGCTGAAATAGATCAGACCAGAAATGCTTTAAATATTAAGGGTAGAACATCCACATTGAGGTATCCATGTAAGCAGGGCACTGCCGGGTCCCCTCAATGAGGAGAGGGTCCAGCAATGTGGCCACTGGACCTGAGTCTGGTGACCAAGCAGGTGGAGAGCCTGTAAGTGCCGTGGAGGCACTGCTGGGACAGAGGCACCACAAGGCCAGCAGCTTGGACGGGGGTGTGGCACCTCTGGGGCTCAAGGCATCCTCAGTGCCTGGAGGGCCGGCAGGGTGGCCGGCAGGGTGGCCAGGTCTTGTCGGGAGAGTGGAAGCTTGTCAGCAGGAAGAAGGGCTCCGATCATTAAGAGCCATGATTCTCACCTTGGCTACGGTCAGGATCACTGGGGAGTCAAAAAATCCTTAAGCCTGGACTCCCCCTCCCCTACCCCTCAGAGATCCTGATTTGTTGGTCTTTAGTGTGACCTGGGCATCAGGATTTTAAAAGATACACGAGGCGATTCTCGTGTGCAGCCCAGGTTGAGAACCACCACCAAGCAGAGGAGCCACACAGGCACAGTTTGGAGCCGGTGAAGACAGGATTTATTGGGAAGGACTCTGGGGCCTGGAAGGATGGAAGGCCACCAGGAGACTTTGGAGATTCTCAGGAGAGGGGCCCCAGGGCAGGGCCCATGAGGGAGAGGTGCATGGGCAGACAGAAACAGAGGGGCTGCTGCCATGTGTGAACAGGTGGGGACACCAGAAGATGGGATTTTCTGCAACATCCTAAATATAGCAGGGAGAAAACCGGGGCTGGCATCCTCTTGGTCCCTGGGTCTGCCAGCTGCTGCAGTGACTCACTGGAAACCCCTCAGCCTTCCACGCAGGCAGAAGGGCCCGTCTCACCCCCAGGGGGCCAGGAGGACTCCAAGAGGAGGGCACACACGGCCCCACCCGGGAGGTGCCGCTGCGAGAGACGGCAGGAATCTGAGGCCCATTTCACCTTGGAAGGCGCCAGCAGGCCTGCATTCCTGTTGGAAAGGGCCCTCCCCCAGGGAGCAGCCTCCTGACTTCCTAACGTACATGCTCGGCTCCAAGCGCACTTGCTGGGGCCAGAGAAGCCTCCTCTGTATTTACAGAGTATAAAGGAACCATCCTCAACTGATTAACAGTGAATTAATTATCTGCAAATATTTGAGGGAAAGTGTTAAAGAGGGCTGTGTGTGTGTGTGTGTGTGTGTTTTAACTCAGCTGGGGCACATGAGAAGAGGAAGTTTTGAGGTAATGTCTGTGGGCGGCAGTTAAGCGCGGTTCTTTTAGGCGGGTGGGTCCTACCCAGTCAGAAGAAGAGTATTTAGGAAATTCAGGGGGAATAATTGTATACAAGTGTTTTTCATCCAGGGAGACAGATTTGAGTCAAGGTCTCTTGCTGGAAGTATTCTAAAATAAACTGCCATCGGTTACAAGTAATATATTTTTGTTTGAAACGTTTGAAAATGCATTAACCGTTTTTCTTGCCTTAATAAATACGAGAATTAAAATAACAGAGTGAGTTGCCCTTTAAGGCTTCAAGAGTTCATGGGGGCCCAACTCCGAGGGTGGGTGACAGTGAACTTGCTGCAACTCGTAGAGTGTGGGAGAGTGGACCATGCCACCCTGAGGCCCGCAGGGTCTCTGCTGTTGCCAACTCCTTCCCTTCCTCTCCCTGCCTCCTCCTCTTCCCTCTTCATTCACTATTAAGCATAGTGAATGCTCCACCTTTGATGAAAGTCTGTTGAGTTTATTTGGTGTAAACCTCGGATATGAGTTCGTGTGCCCTCTCTGATATGAGGTCATTTGCCTCTTTGTTGAACAAAACAAAAACCTCCATGCGGCTTAGTTGCTCATTTGTAAAATGATGACCGTGATAATAACAAGGTTGCTCTGTGGCCGTGGAGATGAAATGAGATAGCACAGGGTCTGAAACTCCAGTGGCAGCAGCATCTCCAGGAAGGCCTGTTGAAAGCCAGATGGCTGGGCCCACCCCAGGATTCAGATTCAGTTGGTCTGCTGTGGGGCCCAAGAATATGCTTTTCTAACAGGCCGCCGGGGGTGATGCTGCTGCTGCTGCTGCTAAGGACCCCTGAGAGAGTGTGTGTAAAAAACCATACACAATGCCAGGCATCTATTAGACATGCAGCACCTGCCAGCTCACCTGCAAAGCAAGGTGCAGGGAGACATTGCAGCTATTGAAAGTTCTGGGCCGGGCGTGGTGGCTCAAGCCTGTAATCCCAGCACTTTGGGAGGCCGAGACGGGCGGATCATGAGGTCAGGAGATCGAGACCATCCTGGCTAACACGGTGAAACCCCGTCCCTACCAAAAAATACAAAAATCTAGCCGGGCGAGGTGGCGGGCGCCTGTAGTCCCAGCTACTCTGGAGGCTGAGGCAGGAGAATGGCGGGAACCCAGGAGGTGGAGCTTGCAGTGAGCTGAGATCCGGCCACTGCACTCCAGCCTGGGCGACAGAGCGAGACTCCATCTCAAGAAAAAAGAAAAAAAAAAAAAAGAAAGTTCTGGCCCAGACTTCAAAAGGATGCTTCCTCAAGGAGGTGAGACTGAACAGGGAAATATGGAGAAAGAGCATTCAGGTGAAGGAACTCTTCTTCATTCATTCTTTGATACTCACTGAGTGCCCAACTGCACTCCTAACTGTTCTAGGCACAGAAGTCCAGCAGTGAGCCAGGCAGACATGAGTGAATAAGGAGAAATGTTATGTCCTGCCAAGTGCAGGGGAGGCAAGAGGCTGCCAGGGAGAGGGGCTCCCTCTGCCCAGCAGTTCGGGAAGCCTTTCAAGAGGCTGTGGCAGTCATTTGGACCCGTTCTTGCCAAGGTCCAGGTGGCAGAGGGAGTCTAGAGCTGGGAACAGTCAGTGCATAGGCCCGGGGGCAGGGGCTAGCAGGGTGCTCCCAGGTTGCCAGCAAGCCAGGATGCAGTGAGCAGTGATGGGTAGAGGCCTTATGGGCCCAAGGAGGAGGAGCAGAGGCTGCTCTGGGATGTTGGAAGCCACTGGAAGGAGGGCTGCAAGCAGGGGAGCAATATACTGTGATGTGTGTGGTTTCTGAACGACCCGAGGCTGCTGCGTGAAGACAGATTGCAAGGCGAAGACAGGGAGTGTGGGGAGGACTTTGGGCCGCCAGGCTGGGAGGGACTTGCTGTGTGCTGTGTGGCAGTGTCAACGAGACCTCTCTGAGCCATGAGCTTGGGTGGTGACCCTAGGAATAAAGAGGCCTGAGCAGAGTGGAGAGACGCAGAGATAAAAGCAACAAGATTTGGCAGAGAGGTGAGAGACAGGGAAGGCCCAACAGTGGCGAGTCTGAGTCTCTTTGTAATGACATCTGCCTCTAGAAACGGAAGGCTGAGTTCTAGCCTGCATCATACTGAACGATGTCTCAGGGTCCCTCCCCCAAGTCCACATGTTGTGGATGCCACTTAAGGCAGTGAGATGAGAGCAGGTGCAGTCCTTTAACAAGTCCCCATCACGCTGTCCTGGTCCAGAGCCAGCCCGGCACAGCCTGTATCCACCCCACCTGCCTAGGCCTCTTCTGTCTTGTGGTGACCCCCATGGCCTGTCCTAAGAAGACACAAGTACTGAGCCCCCAGCATGTGCTCAACACTGTGTTTATGTGTTCCCACCTTATCTGACTTGTCCGTATAGCACTTCCAGGAGGCAAGACTGTTGTCCCCCTCTTACTGTTGAGGAAGCTGAGGCACAGACAGGTTAAGCCACCTGCCCAAGGTGGCACGGCTGCTACGTGGCAGAGCCTAGATTCAAGCCCAAGCTGTCTGGCTCTAGAGTTCAAGGGGTCTAGAACTTGGGCCCTTGTGGGGACCCTGGTCTCTAAGCAGCAGCCCACAGCATTCTTGAGCCCCTCAAAAATAACAATATTCACAAGCACAGAACCTCACAGTTTATAAGGGGCTTCCTCAAACATCTCATTCCATCTCAGTAACCCTGGGAGGAAACCAGCCCAGGCTGGAGCCCAGTTGTTGCCTTCAAATCTGCTGAGAGTGCCTTAGTGCGCCCAGGCTGATGTAACAGAACACTCTAGACTGGGTGGCTGGGAAACAGCAGGGATCTATTCCTCATAGTTCTGGAGGCCGGGAAGTCCGAGGTCAGGGTGCTGAGAGATTCTGTGTCTGGTGAGGGAACCACCTCCTGGTTCATAGATGATGCTTTCTCACTGTGTCCTCATATGGTGGGAAGAGGGCTAGAGAGCTCTGCAGCCCCTTTAATAAGTCCTCTAACCCCATTCATGAGGCCTCTGCCCCCATGACCTATCACCTCCCAAAGGCCCCACCTCCCAACACCATCACCTTTGGGGTTGGGATTTCAACATGAATTCCGAGGGGAGACAAACATTCACACCACAGCAGAGAGCAGAGTTTTGGATGCATACAGAGCCCCCTGCAAATCCAGCCTCTCCCTAGTTGCTGGGTCAGCTGGAGTCTGTGGCTTTAACCCCACGGGAACCTCAGCTTTCCTGCTTGTAAGAGGAGCAGCCAGGCTACTCCCTCAAGAGTGCTGTGGGAGTGCTTGGCATGCAGTAGCGTGCAGGACAGTTCACGTGACCTTCCTTCCACCAGCCTTTGCACAGGTGTGAAACAGGTTCAGCTTTGGAGAGACAGACCTTGGCTCTAATTTGCTCTGTGGCCTTGGCAAGTTACTTGACTTCTCTGGACTTCACACTCCTCATCTGTAAAATGGGCTAACAAATACCAGCCTGTGGGGTGCTGTCAGAAGTGAACTACCAATGCAGCGTGCTGTCTGCACTTAGAGATTGGGGGAGCAGGAGCTCTGGAACCAGACAGATGAGGCCTCGAATTGTGGCTTCATCCTTTACTACCTGTGTGGCCTTGGCAAGTCTGCACAATCCCCTAAGTTGAAAAAGTAGGGCTGATAAGGCTTGCTGGGGTTATCCCAGGGATTCAATGAGGTGAAGTATATAGGGTGCTTGGTTCGGAGCCTAGGGTTTGGTAAACACAGGTTTTCTTTCTTCCTCCCATGACACCTCTTTTGCTTTTTGAGGGACGGTAGGAAAATGCGAGGCTCAGATGCCCTGAGAGACGCTGGTGTGAGACCCACCATTGCACCACTGTTGTGTTGAGAAACAGAACCTCATGGAGGCCAGGAGGAGTCCTTCCCAAGACAGCCAGGACTGTTGCCACCAGGCTGAGGTCCCCCACCTGTCTGCTCCCCACATACATGCTGCCCCTGGTGTTCTACTACCCTGGATTAAAATTAACGTAGGGCTTCTCTTTATAATTTTCAAATGCCCCTTGAGTTAACTGCAGATGGTAAGTATGGCACTAAGTCCTAGAATGATGCAGAGCCAGTGGTGGACATTTGTCTTCTTCCTAAGGCAGATGAAAACCTTTCAAGATAAATGGAGGAGGTCGGGCATGGTGGCTCACTCCTGTAACCCTAGCACCTTGGGAGGCTGAGGGGGAAGGACTGCTTGAGCCCAGGGGTTTGAGACCAGCCTGGACAACTGTCAAAACCCTGTCTCTATAAAAAACACAAGGGTTAGCAGTGCTTAAAAGTGCATGCCTATGATCTCAGCTACTTGGGAGGCTGAGGCGGGAGCTACTTGAGAGCTACTTGGGATCGCTTGAGCCTGGGAGGTCAAGGCTGCAGTGAGCTGTGATTTCACCACTGCACTCCAGCCTGGGCGACAGAGCGAGACCCTATCACAAAAAATAAAATAAAATGCATAACTGGAGGAAGGCAGAAATAGTAAAGGGTTGCCTTGTGATGAGCAGGACCAGAGGGAGGATGGTCGCTGGGGCCACAAAGCTCACGGTGAGCAGAGAGCAGCTGCCTCTGCTCCTGTTGGTCCGGGAGCCAGGCCTTCAGGGAGGCAGGATTGGGAGGGTAACTGCCTGAGGCAATGAGCAATTGTGGTTCCTGCTTACATGGGCTTGGCTAGCACGAATCGTAGGATTGAGACATAGGCAGATGGGGGTTTAAGCAGGCTTCTGGGGCCTAATTAGGGCCAAGCAGCATAAAGGGAAAGAGGAAATAGATAAATCATTCAGTCTTGTGACCTTGGACACATATCCTTGTGACCCTGGTCACCCTGTCTGTGACCCTAGATACCTAGCCTTTCCTTGGGCTCTCAACCTTATGACCTCAACATTCACCCTTGTGACCTTGAGTACCCAGCCTGATAACCTTGGGTGCTCAGCCTTGTGACCTTGGGCACTCAGCCTGTGACCCTTGGCACTCACCCTTGTAACCCTGGGCAACCAGCCTTGTGACCTTGGGCAAGTCACTGAGCCTCTCACCTTGGATCACAGGCCAAGTGGTTAAAGCTGTTTAAAGACTCCAACAGGGTTTTGTGGCCTGGCTTTGCTCCATACAGCCCTGCCTCCTGGAGTCTATTCCATTATTCTTAGATATTCACTGTTCATTTACAAGACTCCCTTTGTGCAGCTGCACCTGGCCCTCATGCCTTAGTTCTTTGACCAACCCACACCATGGCTTGGGCATGGCACTCTCCCTCCTGCTATCTTGATTCTTTCTGAAAGGTGAAGAGACCTGGAGTGGACAAGACCTGCCCTGGAGAGTCTATATCCTCCAAGGGGCTGTGGGGAGGGTCCCGGAAACCGAGAGGGCTGGGCACCGCATTCTTTCCCACCTTATGCAGGGCCACTCAGCTCTTTTTCTATAGAAGATTTCATTTGATTAAAGGATTCACTTCAAAAAAATTTTTTCAGGGCGAGGCGCAGTGGTTCACATCTATAATTCCAGCACTTTGGGAGGCTGAGGTGTGAGGATCGCTTGAGGCCAGGAGTTTGAGACCAGTCTGGGCAATAGGATGTGACTGTCTCTACAAAAATAATACAAAAATTAGCTGGATGCAGTGGCGTGCACCTGACCCCACTACTTGGGAGGCTGAGGTGGAAGGATCACTTGAGCCCAGGAGATTGAGGATTTAGGAAGTTTCTTCCACTTCTAGAATTCTCTGATTCTAAATGAGAAACTAGCTATGAAAGCTCTTTGTTAACCACAAGGGCGGATAGTTATGAAGAGAGGCACCTTATTGCTGTTGTGGCAGAGTGGCCTGGGGAAGGGCTGGCTGATGTTGAGATGATGGGTGGAAGAGGAAAGCAGTCATGGCGCATGCCAGGCACTGAGCTGAGTGCTCACAGGAGCCCCGCTCCATCCTCAGGACAGACCCCCAGGACTCTGATGGTGCTTCGGGGGTGGGGTGATGTGGAGTGGAGGCAAGGAGGCTGCTCTGCTCTCCCTCCACTCAGCAAGTATTTACTGAAACTCACTATGTGCCTGCACTGTCTGGGCACTGGAGAAATGCTGAACCAAACAGATACCAACTCGCAGCCTCTTGGAGCTCACTTGCTACTTAAATATGTTCAGTCCCTGGGGGCTAAGCCACCCGGGCCAGCAGTTCAGGGTCCAGTATTCCCTGGACCTGGAGAAGACCTCAGCTGCGATGGCAGCCTCCCCCTCACCAGCCTCCCTGGGTCTTGCTGTCTTCATCTGAGAAATGGGGAGGATGCATTACCTCTGTCACAGGGTTTCAGTGTGGACTATGGAACTAAGTGAGGGCAATGTCTAGGTGATGCAGGTTAGTTGAACTTTTGAAATGCCAGTTGTTTAAAAATTGATTTGTAGGAAGCCTATGGTCAAAGACAATCCAATTCTTTTTTTTTTTCTTTGAGACAGAGTCTTGCTCTGTTGCCCAGGCTGGAGTGCAATGGCACGATCTCAGCTCACTGCAACCTCTGCCTCCCGGATTCAAGCAATTCTCCTGCCTCAGCCTCCTGGGTAGCTGGGATTACAGGAGCACGTCACCATGCCTGGCTAATTTTTTGTTTTTAGTAGAGATGGGGTTTTACCATGTTGGTCAGGCTGGCCTCAAACTCCTGGCATCAGGTGATCTGCCCACCTTGGCCTCCCAAAATGCTGGGATTACAGGCATGAGCCATCACTCCTGGCCTGACAATCCAATTCTTTTTAGCAGAGTTTTACCCAGAGACTCCATATGCTGAGCTGAAAGGAACCATCTCTCGATGTGAGGGGCTGTGAGTATGGTAGTGGTTCTCAAAGTGTGGTTCTGGTCAAACCAGCAGCAGTAGGAATAGCAGCAACACCACCCAGGGATTTGTGGGAAGTGCACACTCTTGGGCTCCAGGGTGGGACCAGCAGTCAGTGTTTAGCAAGCCCTTAGGCAACTCTGATGGACACTACAGCCTAGAATCACTGGCCAGGGGTAGACACATTAGTGATGCACTAGGTTCCCTGAAGGAGGTGAGCATCGGGGCTTGGAGAACTGGAGGGATGGACAGGACAGGGAGCTTCAGTAGGAAAAAGAGAGGAAAGGATATCTCAGTACGGGGGAGGGGAAAGGAAATGCCAAAGGGAGAAGGGAGAGTCAGAGTCAGGGAACTGTTGGGAAATACTCCCTTACTTAGTCGTCTTGGATGTCAGAGTAATGTAGGTCAGGCCTCGGTTCTTAACATTTTATTTCTAAGACTCCAGTAGTCATTACACATCCCCAAAATGAGGGCTGTGATCCTTAAACCACACACCAGCTGTACAAAAGCAACTGGCACAGAAAGTGGCAATGTGGTGTGATGGTTAAACACACAGGCTTTGGCATCAGATATGGGCTCAAATCTTGGTTCAGTCATTTACTAGCTGCAGGGCCTTGGTCTGCAGTCAGTTTTTTGTTATGTCCTTCTCCAGGTTTGGTACCAGGGACATTCTGGCTAATAAAATGAATTGGAAAGTGCTCCTTCTTAGTTAATTCTGAAAGAATTTGTGTAAGATCATTATTACTTTTTCCTTCAATGTTTGGTAGATCAGTGAGGCTATCAAGACCTGGAGTGTTCTTTCTGGGAAGGATTTTAATTATAAATTCAGTTTCTTTAACTATTAATAGGACTATCCCAATTTTCTTTTTCTTTTTGTGTCAGCTTTAGTAGTGTTTTTCAAGGAGTTTGTGGATTTCATCCAAGACGTCAAATTTATTGGTATACACTTGTCCATAATACCCTCTGTTATCCTTGGACAAGTTACTGGAACATTACTGAGCTTTGGTTTCCTCATCTATGAAATGAAGGTATTGAAATTTCTACCTCATAAGTTGTTGTGAGGATTAAACAATCATTTAGGTGGAGTGTTTTTCAAAGGTTCTGGCATATAGCATGTATTCACCTGCTCATTATTATTATTGATGGCCTCACCACATTCCAGTTACCTGCCAAAGACAGGTACTGAAAAGTGTTTGAATTCTATTTCTTAATAGCTAAAACCTGGCCACATTGGATATTGTCAAAAGCATCATTCTGAGACTTTAAGTTTACAAATTGCTGTTCTGTTTCTAGAGTTAAACTTGCTTCAAATTTTATTTGAGAACATTTTACACTCTTATGGAACAGAGTGCCCCAGGGCTCTGATAGTCTATAATTTCTTAAATAATCCATTCATTCACTCATTCAAGGAGTGCTTACCATGTGCTTTCACTGTGGGATAGAAAGAGGAATGAGACCGTACTCCTGCCCTTGAGACTCTCAAAAGCTAAGGTCCAGCCCCAAATGTGTTTTTGAATTATTTGATCTTTGCCACGAGCCATGAAATATGGGATTTTATGACTGCCCCATTGATTAGTGGATTGCTTACAATCTTTGGAACCAAGCAGGCAAGAATGTCACCCTGCCCTTGCCACTGACTGCTTATGTGACTCCTTGGAAATTTTCTAACCTCGCTGAGCCTCCATTGCCTCATCTAACATGATGGGTACAATAGTACAAATATTGAGGGATCAAATAAATCCAGGCTCCATGACAGGCACCCATAGATGGTGATGGTGATAGTGATGGTAATATTGGTGATGGTGATGATGGAGAATATAAGGAAGGTAAGCCTTAAAAGATAATTTCCTAACTAGTTGTTTTGTTTTTTGTTTTGTTTTGTTTTGTTTTTTTGATAGAGTCTCGCTCTGTCGCTCAGGCTGGAGTGCAGTGGCGCAGTCTCGGCCCTCCACAATCTGCCTCCTGGGTTCAACCAATTCTCCTGCCTCAGCCTCCTGAGTAGCTGGGATTACAGGGGCATGCCACCACACTCGGCTAATTTTTGTATTTTTTGTAGAGATGAGGTGTCACCATGTTGGCCAGGCTGGTCTTGAACTCCTGACCTCAAGTGATATGCCCACCTCAACCTCCCAGAATGCTGGGATTACAGATGTGAGCCACTGCGCCCGGCTATAACTAGTGTTTTTAAAGAGGTAAACTAAGGCTTCATATTTGAAAGAGAAGATCTCATTACAAATATCTTTTGTCTCAAAACTTTATGTCATATGGTTTTACATTGATTATGGCACAACTGACTTCCAGAATCCTCTATAACGAACCAACAAAGCCACTGTCTTCGGAGTTCTTTGATGCTGTTTTTGAGGACACAGCACCCTTCATAAGAGTGCTTCTGCTTGACTGATAAACAGGCCAGGAAGGCACAATTGGGAGGCGACCCTGTGTGCAACTGAGGAAGTGGATTGGGGCTTCCGCTCAAGAAAGAGGTTTGGCAGATTCTAAGGAGAAAAGAGCCAGGGGCACTACGAGTGTTTTCTGGGTACGATTTACTTTCAATAAGGCATGTGTCTACATAGTTAAAATGGGAAATATACACACAATATTTGCAATAAACAGATTCAACAGCTATTATATGAGAACCTGTTGTGTGCTGGGTCAATGCTGGGTATGGAATTAGGAAATCACACAGACCTGGTTACTGCCTCGGAGAATCCATGGAGACAGACATACTTCAAGAGCAAAAGTAGTTGGTGGGGGGCTATTATGGAGGTCTGGCAGAAGTGTGCATGGGACGTATGGGGGAGGGAGGGAGGGCCCAGACTACCTTGGGTAGTGATCATGGGGAAAGATCTTCATAGGACATGACATTTGTGACTTTGGACAAGCTACTAAACCTCACTGAGCCTCAGTTTCCCCACTTGTAACTTTAAGTCATATTTTCTACCCGGTGAAGATTAAATGAATGTCTTAGCTGCTCGCAGAGTGGCTGCTGGGCACATAGTAGGTGCTCAACAAGCCCCCATACTGTCCTCTTCCCCAACACACAGATCCCTGCTCTCCTCACCACACATTAGTCACTGGCTGAGAAGAGAAACTTTCTTTTCAGTTCCCTGAAATTAAATAGACAGCTCCCATCTTTTCTATAGAAAGTTCATGCTTCCCATGTTAGCTAATCTGAAGCGATGCGGCCCACAGTGTGGCTGCTCCCGCAGGAATGCTCTTCATCAGCCTTCAGCGACGTCGGGGGTACATGTTTCTGTTCTTTTACCCACTGTTGAACTTGTTTTTGAAAATTTACAAAGTGATTGCTGTGGCAGGTACAATGTGAATCCTGAGCTAGTCACACGGGAATCGGGCACGTTGTTCACTCAGCTTCACTGAAGTAACAAGAACACGTGGCTCTTCCGAGGGCCGCAGCAAGTGTGCCGTCTGAATGCCAAATTGCAGTTCTGTGTTGGAGGCTTTGGAAGCCACATGGACGCTCCTGGAGACCCAGCACCGTCTCTTCTCATTCCAGTGCCCAGCGGCCTGATAATTTGCCACCTGGTTATCTTTCAGAAGGAATTTACCCCAAAGGCGTAGTTATTCATTCAAAATTATTCATACGGTCTCTCAGATGAAAATATTTAAGGTTTCCTGGTGAGAAGAAAACAGACATCACTCTAGGTCCCCAGAAGAAGCCGTTTCTAAAGTGTTTGAATGAGTCACTTGTTGGAGGAGAAAAAAAGTCAAATTACTTACACGTGATCCTGTGTTAAAAAGAAAGACTGAATAATTCTAGGAAAGGAAATTCTTCTCGGCACCAGGGTTGCTATTTGCTGTGGTTCAGGAGCTGAGAAAAGATGTAGCTAATTATAACATATATGTAGGTTATATTTGGGTGTAGAACAAATACATAGTCCTTGTTGTCTGAAAGGCCTGAATTTGAGTCAGTTTAACCACTTATTTGCTATGTGACTCCAGGCAAGTTACTAACCTCTCTGCACCTCAGTTTTCTCCTCTACAGTAAGCGATGAGCCAAAGTCTCTTTCTACCCCATAGGATCAGTAGGGGGATTAAAAGGGAATTAAATGAGCTCCTCTATGTGGGGGGCCTGGCCCACAGAGAGTATTCCATAAATATTGGCTATGTTGGGGTGACTGCTTTTTCGCCTTAGGAAAACCTGATTCAACGCCAGTCACAGCTTCATGCTAACTAGTGTGGCTTCCAAATTTGACAAGTGATGTAATATTACCTATGTCATATTAAATATTAATTAATACTTATTATATGCCTGATTATCCATGCAAAGCTTTTCAAACGTTGCCTTGACCCTCATTACAGCCTTGGAGTAGGTGTGGTAATTATTATAGATGAGGAGAGCACGTGAGCTTCCCAAACATGCACCTCTTCTCACCCACAGCAGAGCACAACTGCGGCCCGGGCCTCTCCTGGGGACTTTCTATTCTTCTCTTTTATTCCACACCACAAGTATATGGCCTTGATATCTGTATGCCCATTCTGCAGGCAGGGAGACATAGTAAAGTCATAAGGTGCTGAGAGGCCAGTGGGACCTCTTCCACTCCAGGTCTGCAGCCCCGTTCGCTCCAGCACCACTTCTTCCCCGAATGAGACACAGAGTTGCCCTTCGCCCTCAGGCTGTTAGGCTTCCTAGAGCCCCAGGAGTCCGTGGTGGGAGCACATGCTCACAGAGGAGGGTGTGTGCCCCTCCGAGGGCCCATCTTTATTATGTCAGAGGTGAGTTCCTGAATCTGAGAGGAAAGGGGAGCACAACTGGGGGTGGTATTCAGGCAACTTCAGCATCAGGCATGGGGTGCCACCCAGAGAGGCCACGTGATGGGCATTGGGGATTTACAGCTTAGATGGTGACATGCAAGCCCCGAGAAGCCAGAGGAGCGCCTGAGAGCTGGGAGGGAGGAGGGTGGAGGCGGAGCCTCTTGCTTCCACCCATGTTGGAACCTAGGTCTTCCTTTCCTATCTTCCCAGCACGCAGCTGAGACTGCACACTGAGGTGGGTGTAATGACTATGGCGACATCAGTAAACTTAGTTGCTCCTTGAGGACAAGTCCCATCTGCAATTTAGCCCTACCTCCCCCTCCCCCACACAGTGGTTCTGTGTCTGGGAGAGTTTGAGGACAAGAGGACAATAGGAAAAGGAGAGGCGGCAGGGAGGGGAAGGAAGGAAGCTCAGTGAGGCGGCACAGAGGGAAGGACCCAGTGGTCGAGCTTGGGGCACAGGCAGAGGTTCACTCCAGCCAGGGTCAGGCGCTGGGTTGGCCTCAGGACAGGTCCAGGTGGGGCTCCAGGGAGATGTCCCCACCCAGGTTGCTTGGGCAGGGTCTGAGATCCAGACGGCCGTGGCTGCTGTGGCACGCTCCTTGGCAAACAGAAGCCACACCCGTGGCATGCTTGTGAGGCCCTACCGTTCTGCTGAGGCAGAGCTGGTCTTGAGCCTGAGGAGCCCATGCTACCACAGCAACTGGGTGCAGTCCAGTGTTTCCTGTGTCCAACCTGGCTTCATGGGGCCAGAGGGTGAGAAGAAAACAGACATCACTCTAGGTCCCCAGAGGAAGCTGTTCGATCTTTGGCAGTAGTCTCTGCCACCCTCAGACTGGCATCTTCAGGTCCATCTTGGAGATGATATACCCTCTGGAGCCTTTTCTTTCTAGCACACCTGTCCCCTGGCTGCTGGGGCAGCCTGGACCTGCCGGTGCATGTCAGTGCATGCACACTCACGGCACACCTGACACCCTATGAAGTCACACCGCTGCACCCTGCCTAGGTAATAAGGACCTTGCATGGTTGGTTTTTTTTTCTATCTCCAAATACTGAGCATTTCCCTAAAGACATTCAAGGAGGGTGGATCACCCATCTTTCCCCAATCAGAGTGACACACTGTGATGCAGCACACATGGAAATCAAGGGCAAAGCTGGGGAGGCTGCCATGGGGGGAAGGCAGAGTCTGGAGTGACACTGGGTTCCAGTCCCAGCTACAGGGCACAAACACAGACCTGGCCTGAGGCGTCCCCATCCCATCTCCTGTCTGTGAAGTGGAGATGGTAATAACGGTACCTAGGTATAGAGCTCCCATCTGTAAACTTACCATTGATAAATTGCTTAGAACAGGCCCTGGCCCAGAGCAGCATGCAGCAGGTGCACCTGTTACTACGTGCATACTCATAACTGAAGCTGCAGCAATGACCAGAACTGCTCTCATCTGATGGTCACTGACAGAGCAGTGGGCTGTAAGGAATCCTCCACCCCTTCCTTTCTCACTGTACAGGGGTCAGGGACAGACTTTGAGGTCCCACCAGTTGGTGGCAGGTTTGGACACAGATCTCAGGCCCCAGCTCCCAGAACCAGGTTCTGTGCACCTCTCCCCACACACGGAAACAGCTACCTTGCCCATTTAGTAAATTAAACTTCAAAATCACTCTGGCTGCAAGTGGGCCAGAAGTAAGGGCTCCTCAAAGGAACTTTAAAACAGGTAGAGCTGGGGCTGGCTTCGCTTTGACACAGCCCTTGAGAAAGGCTGAGGGGGTGAGGATGGGCAGAGTCTGTCTTGTGAGCTGAGCCTTTCTGAAGTGGGAGCTCAAACAGCATGTGACCAGGAAATGGCTGGCCCACCAAGAACTAAAAATAAACGGCTGTAATGTTGCCAACCGTCAGGGCAGGCGGGGAGGGTGCAGAGAGCTCGGGAGCAGAGCAGTGCCCAGCGGGCACCTCCTCACAATGAAAAAAGAACCGCATGCCGGCAGACAAGGTGTTTCACGTGTCACTAATGTGGAAGTAATAAACCACGATTGCACTGTCAGGCTGCCCTTTCTGAAGGGCTTCATATTCTTTATTTCATTTAATTTCATTTTCCAAGGCAGGTAAAGCCATCCTCATTTTCATTTTACAGGAGAGAGAACAAGCTAGGAGTGGTAGAGCCAGGATTAGAATTCCAAATCAGCTGTATTAAGCTGTGTTCTCAGTGTCTAGGTTTCTCCCCTGTGAGAGATAAAGGGAGAAATTAAAAAGCAAATGGAGAACCCAAACCTTGCATGGGATCCTCAGATGCAGTCACAACTCCCTGGCAAGTGCGCTGGGTACACCACACATATTTAGTGCTTGTCTGGGCATTTGAGAATGAAGCTGTGCCTGGAGTCCCTCCCTGGAGAGCTGGGCTCCCAAAGGCCTGGCTGGTGAAGCCAGGAACCAGACATGCTGGGAGGGAGGCAGCCTGCATGGTAGTCCAGCTCTGCCTACGGCCGGCTGTGCGCCAGCCCTCTCTGTGCCTCCATGTCCTCACCAGCCAAAAGAGGAAACCAACAGTACCTTTGTGAGAGACTGGTGTAGCCCAGTTGCTTAGAGGAACACGTGGACACATACACAGAAGGCACTTGAAATGCAGCTTGAAGGGCAGTTTGCAGTCTCTGGTTCAGGCGGTACAGAAGTGGCCTCTTTGACTGCTGTCTCTGAGTGTTCTGTGGCTTCTGCCCTGGCTGTGGAGGTTAGCACTGCTTACTGGAGAAGGAGAAGCCCTGGGGAGGCCTCCACCTGGTCCCTCAAAGCTTCTCAACCCCACCCTAAACTAAGCCGGCACCCCCAACACAGTGGCTCTGACAAGACACAGCAGCAGGGGAGAAGCCCAGTTTGCCCAGTGGGCCCTGGAAAGTGAAGCAGTCTGGTCATCAGCACCCCCAGAACTCCCTCCCAGGCGGTAGGCCCCTTGCTAGTGCGAAGGGTCCGGATGGCCACGGAGAATTGTAGGTTCTCTGAACACAGCAACTGGGGCCTCTGCTCTCCACATCCGTGTGGCACCTTGCTCATAGCAGCTGCTCAGTGAAGGCTTGCAGAATTACAAGGCATTTCACAGAAATGACAATTTCTTTGGATATGCTCAAGTTCACACTCGTGAATCCTGTATGTGTGGGTATGAATTTGGCCTGGAGGATGGGCCCTGTTTAAAGAAAATCAAATAACGCTTGCCGAGCTGGAAAAATCCATGACTTCTGTGCTAATAATTTTTTCCATGGATCACCCCATTTAATCCTATGGCAATAGAGCGAGGCAGGCAACGTCCCTATGGAGGAAACAAGCTCAGAGATGCTGCGTGATTTTTTCAAGCTCACACACTCATCAGGGGGCAAAGTCGGACTGAAATTCTTACACTCTTGCACGTTGCTACAGTTTTAACTTTTGGGAAGATGCTTTGGGGTGCAGAGCCGCAGGTTCCATCAGACCAGCCCCCCAATCAGTGTTATGACTCTGAGCAGCCTGGCATGGGGCACAGCCCCCAGGCGAGTGGCCCTGGTGTTTCTGCATCATCTGACAGAAGTGCTGCAGCGGCTCCAGGAATAGCTTGCGACGCGCAGTCTGTCGGGGGTGCCGTGCCAGCTCCTCACCTCGCCTTCTGCCAAGGCTCTGCTAGGAGATGCTCTGACTCCCAGAGGTGGTGCCTGAGCCTGGCCAAGGGACAGAGCCAGCATCAGGGCTGACTCCAGGGGGAGAACAAGTTCCTTTCATCTTCATTCCTCAGCACCCGTGTGCCCTGTGTAGCATGGTGTGAGCCCAGAGGGGTTGGTTCCCTGTTGACAACTGGAGCTTGGCCCAGAGAGTTCTGTTATGTGAACCTGCTGGGCAGAGGCAGAGTGGCCTGGCCCACTGTTTGTACCTGTGTGACCAGGACAGTCACTTGACCTCTCTGAGCCTCAGATTTCTCATCTGTATGTTAGGCCTGAGGCTTCCTGTGGAAACGTTAGCTCATAGGACCCCACACAAACTCAGTGTCCCATAAACGGACGCTTTCATCCCTGTGTGGCTCTGCCCTTCCCTCCCGTCCGCTTTCCTTTGCTTTTCTTTGAAATCTGTGTGCACATCCAGCGCCCTCCCTGCTACACCACTGGCTTCCTTTCTCCAATGCAGAAAACCAAGCCGTCTAAGCAGGGCCTGCCCGCAAAGACAGTCAGTGTGAGAGGCAAGGGCCAGCTGCCTCCTCCCCAGAGTTGTGGAGAAGTGCTGGATCATTCAGGCCCCATAATCATAATTATTTCTTTCCTCAGTTATTGTGCAGATGCCACCAGACTGGAAAAATCACTTAAAAGGTTTTATTCAGTGGAAGGTTTCTTACCAAAAAAGGAGGATCATCTGAAGGCCAAAGGGACCGATTCCAAGGACCCTGTGTTGAGTGAGGGAGAAGGAGCTGGGCTGATCTGAGCAGGTGGGAGCTCTACATCAGACCCCTCCTTCCTCCCAGTCCACACAAGAACCAAGAATCTCTGAAGTCATCGGGATCCCTGGGCTCAAAGCATCTCTATAAAGTGGCACTGCTTCTGTGAATTACATTCTCTCTTCCCTTCCTTGGAAAATGACCTCTACGCAGGTGAAGGTGCAGGGAGACAAAAGAACTTGCCCACAGCTGAGATTTTTAAATGACTGCAGGTGAACACAGATATCCCTCTTGAGCACGTGATTCAGAAGAGACACACCCACCTCCACTGGGCATCTACTGTGTGCCAGGCACGGTGCTGAGAGCCTTGGTCACATCAAGTGTAGTAGGGGACCAAGGGAGGGGTAAGGACAGTCCCGGAGAGGTTGGAGACGTTAGCCAGGGTCACACATAGCAGAGAGAAGGACTGAGAGCTGCCTTACTCTGTGTGTCTCAGTTGCTGGGGTCACACAATAGGAGAGCTGGTTTATAATAATGGATGCTGTTAGAAATAGCTGCCAGGGCCGGGCGCGGTGGCTCACGCCCGTAATCCCAGCATTTGGGAGACCGAGGCAGGTTGATCACTCGAAGTCAGGAGTTCGAGACCAGCCTGGCCAACATGGCGAAACCTCATCTCTACTAAATACAAAAATTAGCCAGGCATGGTGGCATGCACCTGTAATCCCAGCTAGCTACTCTGGGAGGCAGAGGTTGCAGTAAGCCTAGATCACACCACTGTACTCCAGCCTGGGCAACAGAGCAAGACTCTGTCTCAAAAAAAAAAAAAAAAAGAAAAAAGAAAAAAAAAGAAAAAGAAGGAAATAGCTGCCAGGAGCCCCCAGAACATCCTGACCTGTGAGGGTCATGTTTACAACTTACAGCCAGTGCACTTTTGCGCATTTTCAAGAATGATATTTTTCTCCCTAACAATTGCTTGTCATGATATGATAAATCAACCAATTCTCCTATCGTTTTTTATAACACATATCTGATTTTTAAAGGCCCTTTAAAAGAGCAAGAGAGAAGAGAAAATTACAGGTGACTTCCCCCATTCTCCTCGCTTGGTACAGCCGAATTGTTCTGAAAGGAGACTGGCAGTTTGTCAGCACTAACAACGGAATGCACCGTTGAATTATACAAGGCTCAGGGGCTGCTCTAAGATGGCCAGGCCGACTTACGCTTCCGTCTGGCTTGAAAAACTTCTAGCTATTGACTTTTTGCAAGCTTTTTCACATCTCCAAGCTTCATTCATGTATTTATTCATGTATTCAGTCTATAATGTATTAGCTTGATGCCCAGTTACCAACACCAGACATGGTGTGAGGCACAGGAGATGCAGCTGTGAACAAAACAGACACAAGCCCCTGCCCTTGGCAGACCATGAGCAGCAATAAATGACTTTAGGGTATGTCCATTGGAGATAAATGCCACAAAGCAAAATAAAACCTAGGAGGAGGAGGAGGCTGGGGCAGTGGGGGCAGGGAGCCACGCTCAAGCTGCTGGCCCCACTGAGAAAGTGGTAGTTGAGCAAAGACCCAAAGGAGGCAAGGAAGAGCCTCACAGATGACTAGGGGAAGAGGGGGCAGCCAATGCAAAGGTCCTGGGGCAGGAGGGTGCCTGGCTCATGAAGAACAATCGGGAGACAGGAGTTGAGGTGAGAGAAGGGCACCATAGGAGAGGAAACAGAGGTGGTGTGCAGCTGGCCACACAGGGCCCAGAGATCCTCAGTTTTCTCCTCTAAAAAACAGGAACAGAAGCCCCCAGGCAGCTGCCATACAGATTTGATGAATAACATCAGCCAAGTACCTACGGGTGTGCTAGGTTCCCCACCAGTGTGAGCAAGTGTGCGTTCCTTCCCGGCGCTCCCGTATTAGCAATCCGTTTACAAAGTGTTGATGACGCGTGGCTGAACACGACTGGATCAGGAGGACCCTGAGCTTGGATTCAGATCTACCCTGGTTGGGGTCAAGAAATACTCTCTCAGAGGCAGGTCCCCCAGCTTCGTGACACTGTCATGGCTTTGTTCATTGTCCCCAAGGCTCTTTGGGTGCTTTTTCTTTTAGGGAGTTCAATGAAGTGTTTCTTTCTCTCGTGTAGTCAATTCACTTGGAGTTAAATTTCCTGCTGGAGTTGGCAACTGGGCATCTAGCTAATCTCAGTGGTCTTTGAAAGCAGAGAGTTCCAGAGCTAAGTCATCAATTTCTTGAAGCCAGAAGCCATCTCACTGGTTATATACATATACGTGTGTATGTGTGCATGTGTGTCTGTGTGTATTATATATTATATACAGGTGCTGGGATATGCCTAAGGCAGTTTCTAATATAAAAATTAGAGCTCAATAAATATATATAGATTGCTGCCTTCCCGACTGAGCCAGCAGTTACCACAATAATGCTGTATAACAAATACCCCCGAAACTGAATGCCTAAAACAACAACTGATGCTTTCTCCTGTGTCTGCAGGTCAGCTATTTTAGACTGGGCTTGGCTGGGTGTGGCTCCAAGCCTCAAGTTGGTTTAGCTCTCTCCATGTGTCTCTCAGCCTCCAGCGACAGTGGGCTAGAAGAGTCATGTTCTTTTTGAGACAACATGAGGATGGTGATGCTTTTTAAAGTCTGCACTCAAACTTTCTTGCCATCACTCTGTCCACCTTCCATTGACCAAAGCACGTCACATGGACAAACCCAACATTTATTTACAGGATGGGGACAGTGGGGACAGGTATTCCTTGCCTGGTGGGAGGACCTGCAGGGATGTGTGGCAAGAAGCATGGATGGAGGAGGTCTTCCTAGGAATACGAGGGCCGCTCCTGCTACTGACCTAGGCCTGCGTCATCAAGGGTAGCAGCCATAGTGGTTTTAGATAGTATGTAGGCAATCACTTTTTCCTTATGTATATGTATTTATTTTACGATTTCTATATCAGTTAGGAATTCAGTTTGGCTGCTAGAAATAAAGACTAGTTATAACAGTCAACTACACAAGAAGAAGGTTTATTTCTCTTCTGAAAAGAAGTATGGAGATGGGCCACGCCTGTGTTTGAAAAGGTAGGTTGTATTGTGATTCAGGTATGGTAAGGCCAACACATCAGGAGAGGCTGCCGTTGAAAAGAGAGTTTGTTTTCTCAGTTCCCAAGAGAAGGGGCCACAGCATGCCACGGGGGCATGTGGGGAAGCACCAGGACTGATCAGGAGGCAAAGGGAACAAAGAGAAAAATTGGAAAAGAATTTTTATTGTGGTTTGCATGGGAAGGGATGGGTGAGATGGGGTGAGCAGGCTTAGAATTAGCCAGTTTGAATAATTTTGTGGACTCTGGGGTGTAGGGGCTGTCTGGCGTCTGGCCCTGGGGTGATGAAAGCAGAGAAATATTGGCCTGGAGTGGAGGTGTGGGCTCTGGACCAGTTAATTTGCATAGGAAAGATGTGCTTCCCTGTAAGACCTTTACTATCTAGTAACTGGCTAGCCCTAGAACAGGTAATTTCCCCAGTCAGCAAGGCCTTAGATCTCAAAATATCAGAATAAAAAGACATACTTAATGCTTGGGATAACAGCTCCATTATTTTATCAAGAAACCAACTTATTCTATCTGCTGCCCAACCTTTAGAGCACCCAACTTCATTTACCTCTTTGCCCAAGATGGCTGTAAGAGTTCCAGCCATCACATTACATTCGTGTTTCAGACCTAAAAAGTGATACCTATCTTCCACTTAAGAAGCCTTTCTGGAAGTTCCATCCTGTATCTCAGTGGCCAGGAGTTAATCCCATAGCCACACTGATTGCTCTGGAGGCTGGGAGGTAGAGTGCTCTGCCCAGGCACATTGCCAGTCTGAATAGTATCAGGTTTCAGTTACTAAGAAGAAAAGAGAGAGTGGATATTGGGTAGACAAATGGCCATCTCCACCAGTTACTCTGTGTTTACAGGAAGTGACAGATTTTCTACAAACAATAGTCATAGAAAGTGTCTTTGATAAATACATCAATTTAAGGGGGCGAGGGAACATGAGTGTGTAATTAAGAAGTATATTAGGTAAATAATAATACAGGTGGTGTGCGAAGATTAGGTGACTCTCCTCCATATGTTTGGGGAGATAGAAGGTTGGATGCATTCTCTAGGGCCTGCAGTGGGGCCACTTGTCCTGGTTCGGAGCAACAGGCACATGTGCCAGTGTCCTGGTGGCACTGAGTCTCGCCGCGGCATGTGGTCCCCCCTTGTGACCATGCACCTCCCACCCACATGCATTCAGAGGCAACCTTCTCCTTGTCCTTGTCACTGAAATATCCATTGACCTACAACTGGCATATTGTGTCTCCCATGTTTGGGGGCCTGCAGCGGTGGATTGCTGGGTAGGGGAAGGAGCTGAGACCCCAGAAGGCAGGCTGGGTGGGAGAGGCATGTTATCCTTTATGAAGCTGTGAGCAAATGTTTAAACCCTTCCATTTCTTTAAACACCATCTTCCTCCTTCTACAAGAACATTGAGTCTAGCTAACGTGAACACTTTCATCTTTGGTTTTTCCCTTGTTCCCAGGTCACAGCAGCTAATGAGAAGTGAAATCATTTGAATTCAGGTTTTATCTTCTCCTTTTCTCTCTGGGGTTGAGCAATGCACGGGGCATCCCCTAGTTGACGAGGCTGTGTGGGCAAAAGAGTAGCCCCGCATTGGCAAGGACCTTTCCCCCAGGGATGCCACAGCTCGTGACTGCAGAACCACAAAAAGCCAAGAGACAAACATGAAACATCCCTACCATCTCGTGGAAACCCATGTTCCTCCCACACAATCTCTTCGCTGAGGCACTAGGTGAATTTGAAAGGGAATGCCACGTACCTAGGGAACACTTCCCTCTAAAGAGCCTGGGACACGTTGGCATGAGCACACACACCTAGAAATACAGCTCCCAAGACGCATACCCCACACCCCTCTCTGATGACATTCTCGCTCTCTGGTTTGGTTTTCTTGGCAGCTGAGTGGGAGGCACATGGGGAGGCCACTGAGGCCTGGGTGGAGATCCAGTGTGAAACCTACACTTTCTTGCCCTCCGACAAGAAAAACCCGTCCTCCTGCCCGACCCAGCCTCGGGAGCACACCTGTAGGCGCCCCCAACTGGGACCAACAGCCTGAGTGGTGAGAACAGACCTAGTGGCTGTGGATCCCGGCCCGCCAGCCCCCTCTCCTCTCTGTGCCTCAGCGTCCACCCTGGAGAAATGGACACAGGCAGTACTGCTGCCTAGTGGGGCCGTTGCAAGTACTCATCCAGTTAATGTCGGTGAGGGGTGAGGCCCTGTGTAGAGTTGAGGCGCGTGGAGCAGAAGGGGAGGCCACTGTCTGAAGAACGGCTTGCAGTCTTGGAAGGCACTGGTGTGGAGCTTTTGATAGATCTGTTTTTTTTTTCTTTCTTTCTTTCTTATTTTGCCTTTTATGGTTGTGGGGGTGATAGCAGGACTGATTCCCTAAAAGGGAGAGATTTTCTCACTTAGTCTAAGCACCTCCTTCTTTCCAGGGGAACTGGGAGTGAGATTGGTGGGGAGTGGGTGGCAGTGCTTGGCAGGTCGTGACCTCTGAGTTCACAGAGGGAAGCCCCTGCCAAGGAGGAAGCTGGAGAGTGAAGCCGGGGCCTGGGTCAGCGGGAGGCTGTGGCCTCCTCTGTAGAGTGCAGTGTCAGGCCCCAGCGGGCCACCACCCAAAAGTGATCAAAACAGAACAGGGTGCCAACAGAAACAGCTACTGCAGCTACAGAATGGGCTAGGAGTGCAGGGCGCTGAAGGCTGTGATGAGGCTGGCGGGAGGAAGTGACCCCTGAGGAAGACAGGGCTCACATCTGGTGCCTCCCATGCCAAGTCAAGGATGGGAATGGAGACCCATCACCAAGGACATGTGTTGGGGTCCTATGGGATCGGGGGAGACCTGCCTGTGCTCTGGACCAGCCTCCTTTGCCATCTCTAGTCGTGTGGCCTTGATTCAGTCATCGGGCTGTTTCTGAGCCCAATGCAGAAGGAACATTTGTAGATGGAGCATCTCCTGCTCCCCTTGCCCCCTGTAGACTGTGTGCCGACCTTATTAGTGTGGCCATTTTAAGCGAGGAAAGTGAAGGCCACAGAGGTTATGTTGTCTGTGCACAGCTACCCAATCACAGAGACAAAGCTCAGGCCCTGGAGTGCCTGATGCTAATTCGATGAGGCAAGGTCTGTAGAAGCGCCCAGGACGTCAGTTGACATGCTGGTAGAATCCATGGAATGTGACTGCGGGAACAAAGAGCTATGCCAACTTGGAAACCCATGGGCAAGGGCCATTTTGTGCCGGGACAGATGACCTCACATCTAATCCCTGAGAACATCCCTGGGTTCTGAGAGTACGTTAAAAACCGGTCACATCAAGGACCCAGCATCAGCAGGGAAAGGGCACATTATCATCAATATGGTCTGCTTTGGGTGAAGGGAATTCATTGTTCACACCTGCAGCCCCTCACCTTTCCGGAACACTCGCCATCCTGGTTGCAGGAGAGTGACTGAGTGATAGGCTCCTAGAGACGCTGGGGAGGTTGCTCTGCAGCTTTCCCTGTGTCGTTACTTCTCTTCTGGCTTCTTGTTTTCTTTTGGGGCTTCTTTTGTATTTACACCTTTGACTATTGTGTCTCCCATTTTTGTAATGATTCCTCTTATAGCCTCCTGTCCATACGAATCAGGTGTTCCTTTTATAATACAACAGTAGAAAATCTTTTTTTTTTTCCCCTGTGCAGGACCATTGACTCAGAAAAAAAATCAATCAAGGGCACAACAGAATGACTAAATGGAGGGTAATTTCTTTCCCCTCTTAGAAAAATATAGCCACTGCCGTGCACATTCACTTTAGATTAAAGCAGGAAAACTCACCCTGACAAACCCCATGCTAGGTACATTTCAGGTTGTGGGAAGAGACGGTAAGGAGGCAGCCTGAAAGTGGTGGAAGGTGAAAGACCCAGGGCTGGGGAAGCTCAGCCGGTTTTGCAGAAAGGGTCAGTTATTGGTCTGTGGATTTTGGAAAGGCTCCATCTGCCACCGTTTTCCTTTAAATGCTCACTTGACCAGGGATGCCATATCTCTGCTTGCTCACTAAAGGGATCCGCCACATGTGTACAGAGAGATAAACCTCATTATCATGAAAAGTTGGGAACAACTCACATGCCCATGAGCACAGGAAGAGTCAGATAAACTAAGGTACTGTCATCCTTTGCCATGATTAAAAAGAAGGAGATGGGTCTATAATTCTGGCTATGGAAAGGCCTCCAAGACCTGTTGTTAAGGGAAAAATATAAAGTGCTGTTTATGGAAAGAAAAAGAAGACCATAAAACAAAATGACAGCCTGGCGTGGTGGCTCACGCCGGTATTTCCAACACTTTGGGAGGCTGAGGGGGGTGGATCACTTGAGGTCAGGAGTTCGAGACCATCCTGGCCAACATGGTGAAACCCCATTTCTACTAAAAATACAAAAACTAGCTGGACGTGGTGGCGGGTGCCTGTAATCCCAGCTACTTGGGAGGCTGAGGTAGGAGAATTGCTTGAACCTAAGAGGTGGAGGTTGCAGTGAGCCAACATTGGCCATTGCACCCCAGCCCGGGCAAGAGTGAAACTCCATCTAAAAAAAAAAGTGACACAGAGCTGAGACATGAGTGTGAGTGTGTAGGAAAAAGTCTAGAATACACATCAGAGTGAGAGAATTGGTCACCTGAGGAAGTAGTGAGACTGCGTTCATGTATTTTGTTACTTTAAATAACAATTTGTAAAGCAGTAGACGCAGTGCATGTTAACCAAGCATCATTCACGGCTTTTCACCTGCCACAGTGCTTGACCTCTGAAAGGCCGACTGTGAATTGGAAAGCCCAGATGCCCATCATGGTAGAACCACCCTTTTGGCCAGAGCCACAGATTCTAAAATGAAATTCTCTGAGGGACGGTTTCAATCAAGCCAAAGGTTGGTTGGTTGGTTGGTTGGTTGGTTTTTGCTCAGGTACATCTGTGACAGTAACCAGTTAATCAATTAGCTACAGCTGTGTAACAAACCACCCCAAAACTTACTGGCTTCAGACAGCAGCCATTTATCTAGCTCATGATGCTTCAAGCCAGTACGTGAGTCTGGGCTCAGCTGGGCAGTTCTCTCATTTCAGCTGGGCCCCTCACACGTGTGTGGTCAGCTGCAAGTCGCACGGCAGTTCTGTGTCTGGGAATCATCTGGCTGCTGGCTGCGGTGACAGATGCAAGAAAGGTGGCTGGGATGTGTCTCTGATCACCCAGTCGATTAGCCTGGGCTTATTCACCTGGTGGCAGCAGGGTTTCAAGAGCCCAAGCAAAAGACGCAAGACCTTTCAAGCCCAGGCTCAGGCCTGGCACAGCATCACCTTTGCTGCATTGTGTTGGTCCGAGCAAGTCACAAGCACAGATTCCAGCCTTGCTGGGAGGAGCTGCAGGGCACTTTGCAGAGGGGCATGGACAGGGTCAAGGGGAAGGAGGAGGGAGAATTGAAGCCATTTTTGCAGTCAGCCTACCGAATGACTGAGAGCAATGTGTTTCAGAGAAGGCAACAACGGCGGAAGATAATGAAAACCATTCCTGGGAGCTATTTCTGATCACTGCTTTTCTCCATTCCAGGGATGTCTCAGTGGTAGTGGTGGTTGTCTTGATGCTGTAATCCAGACCCCTAGAAACACCACTGCTCTGGCAGAGCTTTGCCAGATCAGTGATCCTCACCTCTGGTCCCTCCACACACACAACTCATTCATTTTCACATCCTCAACTGCCAACCTTGCCCCCGCCACATCCATTTAATGCATGAAGGCACTAACTCCAATTACAGTGGTTTCTCAAGACCAGATATGACTGTGGGCTGATTCAGAGCCAGCTGATTTTGTTTTCATGCTTTCTGTACTGTGCATATGTACAGTTGCATTTTGTGGGTGGGGAAGTCTTTATTTTTTTCCCCTCATGACAAAATACCAGTTCATTGTAGAAATCTTGGAAAACCCAAAGGACAAAAAAATTAGCCTTAACTCAATTACCCAGAGACAAACAGTACCCCATTTTGTGGCATATCCTTTCAGTGCTGTGTGTGTGTGCGCCAGTGTGTGTTTGCCCGGGAGTGGAAATGACTGAAACCTGTGGTTTGCCAACAGAATGGACATCTGTTCCCTGTGAGTCCCAGAGGGCCTGGCCTCCACCTGCTGTTTGGGGCTTTCTCAGTTTCCTCCACTGCAGTTCTCTCTCCCTCATTTTTGCACTACCCTCTGTTTTTTAATAAGCTGCTTCTGAAGTTAGAGAATGAGAGTGCAGCCTTTGAAGCGTGGTGGGAGAAGATGTGGAGACCATCTTCTTGACTGCGCAGATGAAGAGGCAAGTGGCCTGCCCAAGGCCCCCAGCGAGCTGGGGGCAGAACTGGATCTCAGTTCCTAGCCCGGTGTCCCAGACTACCTTTTATGGCCTCCTTGTCCCTCAGATGCCTTCTCCACAACAAACCCAGAAGAAACGGTGCCCTGATTTCACCAGGAGGCGAACGGGACACGGAAGTAGCTTTCTCAGCAGGGAGCCTATACCCTCACCCCTACAGTCTAGTCCACACACGCGGGCAGAGGGGTCCCTGCAGCCCAAGTGAGACCATGGCCCTCCTCAGCTACCACCCCCTGTGGCTCCCACCTCCCTCGGGGTCAAAGTCAAAGTCCCCAAGAAGCCTGCAAGACCCCCGTGACCTGGTCCCATCTCTCCCTGTCCTTGGCTCCAACTCACTGGCCTCCCCTCTGTTCCCACCTACTGGGCCCATTGGAGTCTTCAAACTTTCTGTCCCCTTTGCTAGGAACATGTGTCCCAAATGTCTGAATGGCTTGCTCTGTCACCTCCTTCTGGTCGTTACTAAAATATCACCTTCTCAGCTAGGCCTCCTCTAAAACAGTAAACCCCCTCACATAACACACATACACATGCACCCCATACCCGTTCCCTCCAGACTACCAGTGGTCAGACCTGCTTTAGATTTTCTGTGTTTCTCGTCTCACCCCCGCCATGACGAAGACCTGTGCTCATCTTGCTGACTGCTGAATGCCAAACCCATCCCCCCAGCACACAGCAAGTGCTCAGTGAAGAAAGGATGAGTAAAGGATGGAATGTGGAATGCAGGAGGGCTAGAAGGAAAGGAGTGCAGGAGGGCACTACGCACTGTTCCTTTTATGATGAATGGTATCTGAATTTGTAAATTCTAAGTCCTTACAGCAGAAAGCTCTGGGAAACATTTGCTTTATTTCTTTCAATCAGAAAATGGTGTTTATTTGGAGATCTTGGCTGGATCCTGCACTTCCCAAGTTCTGATGAAAATGTTCTTTATTTCAGAGTGATAGGGAGGTTCCAGGATGAAGTTTTCTGATCCAAAGTCAAGACAGTCACTAATAAATAAATAGAAGAGTTGAGAATTTGAATGAATACATGGAGAGTCTGTGGCACGCCAGGCCCTGTGCCAGCCCTAGAGAGGAGTCCTCATTCCAGTGTCGAGAGGCTCAGACTTTGCCCAGATCACAGGCATCTCGACACATTGCCAAACCCAGGCTTCGGCATGCTTAGTAAGAGAGTGATCAGGGTTGTGGACACAGAGAAGAGGGAGCACTCCCTGGGGAAGAGGGCAGAGGGCAAGGTGAGGCTGCACAGAGGACATGCTATCTACAAGGGGTTTTGAAGGTTGAATAGAAGTTTGTGAGGTAGGCAGAGGGGGGCATCATTCCAAGCAAAGATAATTACATTTGCAAAAGAACGGAGTCACGTGGCAGTGAGAGGTGTGGAGGGAGCTGCACACCACTTGGGGCTGTTGGAGCGTAAACGGAAAGACACTATGTGTATGAGTCGGCTAGGGCCAGCATAACAAAATAATCTACAGACTGGGGGACTTCAACAGCAGGGATTTATTTTCTCACAGTTCTGGAGCTGAAAATCCAAGATCAACATGTTGTCAGGGCTGGTTCCTTTTGAGGCCTCTTTCCTTGGCTTATAAATGGCCGTCTTCTCCCTGTGTCCTCACGTGGTCCTCCCCCTCTAGTGTGTACGTTGGGGTTATAATGGATTAGGGCCCACACATATTAACTTCATTACCTTGTCAAAGACCTTGTATCCATTCGAAGGTACTGGGGGTTAGGGCTTCAGCCTGTGCATCTTGGGAAACAGCTCAGCCCGTAACACTGTAATGGGAATCTCTCTCTCTCTCTCTCTCTCTCTCTCTCTCTTTCTCTCTCTCTCTCTCTCCCCCTCCCTCCCTCCTCCCTCCTCCCTCTCCCACCTCTGTTGTGTGTTCTGTCTCTCTGGGGAATGATCAAGGACGGAACAATGTCAACAGACTGTGACGTGTAACCCTGAGTTGAGAATGACTTAATTCGGATGGTCCTCTGAGTGCCAGGCGCCTCTTTGTGGTGTGGAGGGGAGGCCACCCGAGTCTGGGTAGGCATGCTTTTATGGAAAAATATTAAACCAGCCCTGCCCGTGTTAGTCAGATCCAGTGAGGGGAGTTGCAAGTTGTTTTACAGTTGTTTGGAATTACTTTCAACACTTGTCCTAGAATGCTTCTGAGTCTCTTGCTAATGACTTTTCCTTTACTTAATTTTTACTGTGGCTCCTCCCCACGTGAAATCCCACGTGGACTTGGGAAGAGAGAGCATCTGTCCCCATTCGGCTCATTTCAACACCAGGTCCCGAGTGCCAGGTTGTGGTCAAATCCTGTTCCAGTGGGAGGACCCCCTTCCCTAGGATGTGGCTGAGTCACTTGTTTGTGCAGGCTCAGGAGTCTGGGAGCCACCCCAGGGACCACAGGTGTGGAAGGAGAAGCCCACTCCAATCACGGTTTCTAGGCGTCACCTTGGAGACAGCCGCTATGGAGCTCAAATAGGTGTTACCGTGGAAGCTCGTGTCCCGAGGGAGTCTGAGATTTTTTTCCCAAGTCTGTAGACAGCCACTTGATGGAAGTGATCGTTCCTGTGCCCATTTGGGTTGGGCTGGACTGGAGACCCTGGGCTCACAAGTCTCCGTTACCTCTTAGCTGCCCTGGAGGGAATCTCTTGTTCTGTGACTTAAGAAACCACAAGCTCTTGTCCTGATGAGTTCTCTTATTCTTGAGAATCTGTGAAGGGCCTGGGACTTTCTAGGTGCTGGAGATACAAAGACACCGCAAGGCACCCTGCCCCTAAGGAGCACACAGTCCAGTGGGGGTCTGTAGTAGACTGTGATTATGCCATCCTGTGATAACACTGGAGTTAGACCTCTAGACACACAGGAGAAGGCTGGGGTTTTTTCTAGGGGAGAGACGAGACGTGCAGATGTTCCACAGGGTGAAGGGGTATTCCAGATGGAGCAGGTGTGTGTGCAAGGCCTGGGGTGTGCAGGAGTGCAAGGATGGGTGAGTGGGTGCTGCCTGGAGGCCTGGGATGGTGGCCTTGGGTCACTTCCCCTGAGTCCCAGACCAAATCTCCAGATGTTCCCAATAGCCCATCAAAGAGCAGGCACTGAAGAGGGGACTGAGGAGCTCCTTACGTCCACTTAGGAGGGACAGACACAGCACGAGAGAAGGGAACATAGACAGGGACACACAAAGGCAGACACAGAATGACCCACTTGTGACCTCAGGTGACTCCGTCAGCAATCGAGAACAGGGCCTAGTCACTTGTTTGCGCAGGCTCAGGAGTCTGGGAGCCACCCCAGGGACCAGCTTCCTAGACCCCGTCGCCTGAGGAAAATTCAGGAAGGAGGAGGAAGGGGTGGGGTTATCTCCTCCCCAGGCCCACGGACTGAGTGGATCTTGTGGAATGCACTGGCCCGGAGGGAGAGTGGGGGCTGGGGGTGGGGAGAAAGGCTGGAAGGTGGGGGAACCAGCCCCAGTAGACGAGAGGGAGACTTCCTACGGGAGTGGCAGAAGACAGGAAGGATGGCATGCATGCCTTTGGAGGGAGTGAACGCAGAGGGAGATGGAAGAGTGGAATGTGAGCCTGCAGTTCTACCCCCATAAAGACAGGGGGTGCAGCTAGAGGGCCAGGTTGGGAGGGGACATAACTGGTTCCAGACAGGTGGGAAATGGGCGGGTGGGATCCGGAGCCAAATGACACAGAAACCAGCCCAGGGATCACACCAGGGTGTCTTCAAGTGTTCCATGTGGATGAGGCCCCCAGGGCCAGAGAGAAAAGGATGGGCAGGGTGGAGAAGGGAAGATCGTGGGGGTAAAGGGGGACCGCCTGGGGGCAGATGAGGCAGGGTGGATCTGTGAGCCCAGGACAAGAGAGTGCTGTGAGCAGCGCAGAGGGGACTGCCATCTGCCCAGGAGCCATGAACGGCTTGGAGGCAGCCAGAGCTGTAGGAAGGACGCTGTGCAGAGCTGCCACATTAGAAAACTCAGGGGCCATGGCCGCATGTTTGGGGCTTGTTTTCTGCCTGCAGGAGAGTCCGGAGGATGTGCTCATTCCCGCTGGCCTCAGTTCTGTCCTCACGATCCCCGGCGTTCTCACAGTCTCCTCTTCCCCAGCCCGCCTGGCCGGTGCTGTTGGTTTCTCAATCTTCCATCTCTCCCATTTCCACCTTCCTTGTTTCTCTCTGGGCCCCCATCTCCCAAGCTGCTGTCTCATTCTATTCAGACTCTGTTCTTTGCCTTCACTTCAGTAAAGTCAAAATAACTTTTGTTAACATGGTGCACAAAAATATAAAGTTCCACGGCCAGTCTTGTGAGGGGTCAGTCTGTTGTGCAGCCTTCCCCTTCCATGCCCCGCCCCTGTGCCATCTGTCCCCACTTGCAGGGATGGCAGGTGTGACACCAGTACAGAGGCTGGGACTCTTTCAGGGCACAGCTTTGGGAAAGGCCTGTGTAGCCTGAGCAGGACGGCTGCATCCCAGAGGATGGATGGACTCTGCATCAGGAACCCCAGCATCCTGAAGCAGGCTTTCTTTTTTATTATTGTTATTCATATAAATGTATGGGGCACAAGTGCAGGTTTGTTACATGGATATATTGCGTGGTGGCGAAGTCTGGGCTTTTAGTGTACCGTCCCCCGAGCAATGTACATTGTACCCACAAGTCATCTCTCAATCCCCCACCCCCCATCCTTCCACCCCCTCCAGTGTCTGTCATTCCACCTTCTATGTCGATATGTGCACGTTATTTCACTCCCACCTACAGGTGAGGACATTTGGCGTTTGACTTTCTGTGCCTGAGTCATTTCACTTAAGATAATGGCCTTCAGGTCCATCCACATTGTCGCAAATGACAGGATTTCATTCCTTTTGAGGTCCTAGTAGCATTCCATGTATAAATGCACCACATTTTCTTTATCCAGCCATCTGTTTATGGACACTCAGGTCGATTCCTGCAAGGATGAAGTATGAAAGGTGGAGGAAGGAAGACTAGCATTTTTGGGGCGCCTACTGTGTGACAGGTGCTTTCACTTGCCTCCTCATTTAACCCTTTCAGCAACCCACTCAGGAAATACCCTGGCCCCTGATGGCGACTTTCATTGATGGGGAAACCAAGGATCATAGTGGTGAAGTCGTTTGCAAGGTCACACAGCTACAAAGTAGCAGCTGGGGTCTGTACCCGGATCTGATGCCATTGCCTGTGTGCTTTCTGCTGCCTGCCAGGGACTCTGCCAATCAGCAAGTGTATGACAGAAGCATATATATTCGTCAAAACACAGTCTCTGTCATCTGTTTCCTAACCCAGTTAGAGGTGATCTTAAGGACGTGGACAGCGTAGTTTAGGATCAAATGGTCTGCAAAACCTGAGTCAGGTCAGGAATTTGCCTAATTTGACATATTGTTTCCGGCCCCTTTGACATTTCCCTTCATTTGGTTCTAAATATACAGTATGGGAGATTTTTTCCTATTAAACTTTTCCTGGGGTGTAAAAGCTCATGGGGTTGCTGATCTCATGGAGCTCTGCAGTTTGCCTCAAGCATTCTTTGGACTTCACAGAGCATCCTGTTATTTTGTTACAGACTTAATTCCTTGGTCTCATGCATCCTATCCTGGAAGTATCTAGTGGCAAAAGCCTCTCCCCACTCCGCAGCTGTCACTTATTTATAAGCCAGAGGCACTTTCTGTATATTCAACTTTCATCAGAGAGCTCTGAGAGAAAGGTCTGGCATTTCTGGATGATTCTGGCCAACCCAGAGCTGCACAGAGCCCTAACATTTCATGAGAGAGAAAATCAACAGGTGAATGGCCACTGTGGGCATGACACGTGGCAACATGATCACTAACCCCATAGAACCAGCCTCTTGCCACTCTCTGAAACCCAGATCGTCATCCTGCAGCGTGATACAAAAGGAAGATCATTTTGCTAGATGCCAAGAACTGTAGTTATGACACTTTTTGTCATGCTGTTTCCTCTTATTTATACAGTGGAGAGTAGGATGTTTTCAAATAAACCTTCTAAATATGAAATCCTGAGAATGCATTACTTCGAAAATGCTGCACCGTTAGCAGCCTTTTAGTTGGTTACATTATAAAGCATGTAGTAACAGCTTAAAAAAAAATCTGAGTCGAAATGTGTTTCCAGAGCCCATATGCTAAATTCTGGCATCTTTATACCTTTTTCAAGCTGTTGTCAATTAGTAAAGAAATTAATTTCTGCCTTTATCTTTCTTGTAAAGCCGAGCTTGTGCTTGGATGCTGCAGAGAGCCACAAAGGGAGACATCCTTCCTCACTCCAAGGTAACTCAGTGCAGTGGTAGTGGGGGCACGAAACATGTTGTGCTGAGTGGCCGTGGATTGAAACTGGGACCATCAGCAAACAGAAGAGAAGGAAATGGCTTTTGTTGAGGGAAACAAACTGTTCTCCAGGCCAGCAAGCTGTGATCTTGGACTTTTTGCCATCTGTACATTTTTTAGAAAGCAAGAGAAGCAGAGCCCCCGTGGTCATATGCTCTTCCTTGCCCTGGAGAGGGAAGGGCGGTGTGTGGGGGTTGCACGCAGTTCTTGTCTAACACATCACCTCTCCAGCCCCTTCTACCTGTGACTTTGAGCCTCCCTTTGTTCCAGTATTCTCTGATTGGAAGTTTTTTGTTTGTTTGTTTGTTTTTTTTTTTTTGTTTTTTTTTTTTTAGCATTAGTGGAATGTGTCAGCTGATGGCCAAACATAGTTTTGTAGTGGCAGCAAAAATTGACAGACATATGGCCTTTCATCTAAGGAAGTGGTTCCTTTGCTTTAATTTGTCATTGGTCTTATTTCCCTATACTTTGGTATATAGTGTCAGTGCTGGTGGAATTTCTGCTATTGGATGTCACACAAGCACAGAAAATAAACTAGGCTTTCTTTAGGAAACTGTGCTTGAAACAACGATAGCTAAATTTTTTTAAAGCATAATCAAGTTGTAGCCTGAAATAGGAAGGAAATATGGGGATGCTGGCATCCTCTCTCCAATAAAGCATCGAGGTTAAAGAATGGAATCTGAAAATACACAGCGATTGCAGGGGAATCTACTGAAACTGGAAGATTGTTTCTTGGCATGTAGGTGGCCACTGAGCTGGTTTTCTGTCAAATCACTTTTGGGTGCATTTGAAATGGTCAAACAGGCTGGGTGTGGTGGCTCACGCCTGTAACCCCAACACTTTGGGAGGCCGAGGTGGGCGGATCACCTGAGGTCAGGAGTTCAAGACCAGCTCGGCCAACATGGCAAAACTCCATCTCTACTAAAAATACAAAAATTAGACGGGCATGGTGGTGGGCACCTGTAATCCCAGCTACTCGAGAGGCTGAGGCAGGAGAATCACGTGAACTTGGGAGGTGGAGATTGTAGTGAGCCGAGATCGCGCCACTGCATGCCAGCCTGGCGACATAGCAAGAAATGGCTCAAGCAACCCCATGGTCTCTTCCTGTAATCAGGGCTTCCACATCCGCAGGCTGAAAGCCCAGATTATGTTCTGATCCACCGTTTGGGTCATGTATAATAGTGATATGGCTCTCTGTCTCTCCCCACCAAAGGTAGAGAAAACAGGTTGCCTTAAGAAAAGAAGCAAGGAGAAACACATAACTTGAGCTGCATGTTCTTCAGACCAAGACGATGCCTTCTGTAGCATTTTTTTTTTTCTTTTTGAGACAGAATCTCGCTTTGTCTCCCAGGCTGGAGTGCAGTGGGGCCATCCCAGCTCACTGCAACCTCAGCCTCCTGGGCTCAAGCGAGTCTCCTGCCTTAGCCTCCCAACTATTTGGGACTACAGGCACCCACCACCAAGCCTGGCTGATTTTTGTATTTTTAGTAGAGGTGGGATTTCACCATGTTGGCCAGGCTGGTCTTGAACTTCTGACCTCAGGTGATCCGCCCACATTGGCCTCCCAAAGTGCTGAGGTTACAGGCGTGAGCCACTGCACCGGGTCTGCTTTCTGTAACTTTTATCTGTAAATCAAGTACTATAGTAGAAAGAAGGTGGGTTTTGCCCCCTATTATATAATAAGGACATTTTTTCAAATGGTAATTCGTGTGCTGACAAGGATATGGCAAAACTCAAACTTCCATACTTTGCTGATGACAATGAAATGTCAAGTCGAAAAGCGTTTTTAGTTTTATGTATTAGGACTCATAAAAATATTGGTATCTTTTGATCTAGAAATCCCATTTTGGTAAGTTTATCTTGAGAATTTCATAGACATCTGTAAAAAGATGTTCATTTCAGTGTTATTTATAAAAGTAAAAAATCGAAGTCACTCTCAATGCTCCACAATAAGTAGTTGAGTCTTGATGTATCCTCCGATGGGATATTAGGCAGTCAGTGTAAGTCATGAGTACAAATGATGCAACAATGTGCAAAAATATTCACAGATTATGTATGTGAAGTTACAAGCCCCCAGCATCCAACCAAGACCTGACACAAAACAGGTATTTAGGAAATGCTTGTTATATTGAAAGTGACCTGCTTGCATGATCTTTCTGTAGCAGCCAGATAGAAAAAGGCTTTGTCTAGTGGAAGGGCTGACCTTGTCCCCACCCAGCCCCTAACGCACACCCTGGGAACCATGAGACAAGGGGATGTTGACTTAGCAAGAAGGCAAATTACACTCCCCGGCTGTTCCTGCTGAAAGGCTCATCTGTGGCCTCTCCCCACAAACCTCTGCCCCTGTGTAACACATGTGTTGTGGTGTCCCAGCGCGGGCCTCGAGCTGACAAAGGAGTAAGCCAACACCAGGCGGCTTTGTCTTTCCTGGGAGATGGGGTCTGGCTGGGAAGAGCCTGAGAGGGCCATGCCCCCTCGGAGCACCCAGCCTGCCCTGGCATCCAGAGCCACACTCGGGGCCACCCCACAATCTGCTCTGGACAGGTCCACTTTCCCCCCCAAGAAAGCAAGAGGAGTGGGCATGGCCTCCAGCTGAGCTCATCATACACACTGTGTTGTATGTTTCCATTCTCATTCACTCCACCCCACTGTGTCTCTGGATGTCACATCCTAGGTGCTGCTGGGTGTGTTTCCTGTGATGAAGAAGAACATTCTATCCATGGAATGTAGAGGAAACACAGAGACCTGGTTGTCCTGTATCTCTTTGGACACAGCTGCGCTCAGGCACCTGGCCACAGAGAGGCTGTCACCGTTCACGGTGGCTGAAGGCCCAGTGGTTAGGACTACCAGGTCAGGCTCTGTGCTCACTGGGGGTGGCTGTGGGGAGCAGCATTTTCCCTGAGGCTGGGGCCAGGCATTGGTACCTGCAGCCTGGGCCAGTCCAGCTCCGGGGAAAGCTTGCACTGCTGTGGGGGTGTTCTGCTCTCCTGGGACCTGCCTGGCTGAACAGAACACTTTTCCCGTGCTGTGTTCTTGTATGAAAGCGGATGTCCAGAATCCAGCCCTGGGAGGTCCCCACACTACGTCGGCACAGCCACATTTTGTCCTCTCCAAGCCTCACCTCCACCCTCAGTGTGGGGAGCTTTCCTTCCAGGCCAGCGTCACACCATTGGCCCTGCACTGGTGACTTCATCCTCCACCTGGCATATATTTTCATCCTGAAGTTTACATGACTCGGACCACAGGCCACTTCCTCTGGGGTGTACCCCCTGCTGCCCTGCACAATCCCCACGGAACCGGAACCTCAGGGCCCCCGGAGAGCCCCTGCCTTCCTTTCTCTTGAATTCTCCAAGCTGGAGGGTGAGGCCGGCAAACGGCGACCTGGGTCCCGGTAGTCCTCGGAGGGGTTTTTGCGAAGTCCACTCAGACTTTTTAAAACTGGAACTGATACAGACAGATACTATATGATTCCACCTACATGAAGTCCTAGGGCAGTCAAACTCATGAAGACAAAAGTCAGTGGTGGTTGCCAGGGGGTGGGGGCAGGGAAGAAAGAGTTGCTGAACGAGGACCTCGTTTCAGCTGGGGAGGATGGCAGGGTTTGAAGCTGGACAGTGCTGGTAGCTGCATGTCTGTGTGAACGAGCTTCATGCCACAAATGGTGACTTCGGACAGTGAAGACGGTCAATTTAGGTTATGCACATTTACCACAAGTTTTTAAAAAGCGAATTAGGAAACTTGACCTTAAAACTGGATTTCTAGCTTCTCTTGAACATTTGGAAGACTGGGCCACACTGGACCCACATTCCTGTGTGGCCTGGACCTGCCAAGGCCAGGGCTTTCCCCCTCAGAGCTGCCTACTGGCTCCGCAGGCCTCTGATTGGGCTCCCCACACACGCAAGCAGACTTGCTGTGTGTGTGTCTGGCCCCAGGCCCACACCTGCGTTTTATGTGTCTCTGTATGTGCTTCACCTAGACACTGGCCAACGTACAGCAAGTGCTTAGCAAAGGTGTGCTGGGGGCTGGCTGCATGCACGCTTGGAGGATGGTAGAAAGCATCTCCAGGAACCCCCAAAGCCTCAAAGAAGCAGCACAGTACCACTGGTCCACACCCCTGTGTGGCATTCAGTTGTCCACGTAAGAGTTCCATGAGAGCTAAAAAAACAACAGGGGAAGCAGCAGAGGCCTGAGCAGATGCGAACAACTCTGTCTGACAGCTTTGAAGAGAGCAGTGGATCTCCCAACACGGAGGTTGAGACCTGAGAACGGACAGACTGCCTGCTCAAGTGGGTCCCTGACCCCTGAGTAGCCTAACTGGGAGACATCCCCCACTAGGGGCAGTCTGACACCCCACACCTCACAGGGTGGAGTACACCCCTGAGAGGAAGCTTCCAAAGTAAGAATCAGACAGGTACACTCGCTGTTNNT
>NW_016808004.1:5855049-5865348 GCF_001698545.2 Rhinopithecus bieti
TAAATAAATAAATAAATAAAAAGAGTTCCATGAGTGAAATCTCAGGCCTGCTGCTCCAACCCAAAGCCCTCCATAAGGTCACCAGCATGGCCGGTTTGCAGTATAACTTTCCAGAGCTTTCTCTCTGCTTTGATATCACGTATGAGCCACAGGAAACAGTAGTATTTTGTGGGTTTTAAAAAGCATCATTGGTGAGCTATGTAGGCGTCATTCAGCAGTTTAAGCTTTTTCTATCCACAGTGGGTCTTGGAGGTCTTCCCAGGCCAGTTCACACAGTTCACGTTGGCACGTTAGTGAAAGGAGACCAAACTAATAATACTTAATTATTTCTGGTTGGCAGGAGTGGTTTGACTTTTAGTTTTTATTTCTACAACCAATATTTACTGCCCACTTATTCTGTGTCTGGTGCTGCTCCAAGCACTTTATAGCAATTATCTCAGTTAAACTCACTAACAAGCCAAAGAGATGGGGACTTTCACTACCCTCAATTTGCAAAGGAGGCGACTGAGCCTTAAAGAAGTTGAGTCCCCCACAAGAGGCCTCCCTGTGGTGGAGCTGGATTTGATCTGAAGAAGTCTAATTCTGGGGTCTTTGCACTTAGCGGCTACTTGAGGCTTTTCTAGATTTTTCCGAGGTAGCTCCCTTGAACATGTTTTACTTTTTCAGTCAGAGCAGAGATGCAGTGTGTATCATTTAAGATGCAGCAAATGGACACAGGCATTTTCTTCATTCCACCTGGTGCCTCCTGAATGGAAGGCATCTTCAATACTGCCTGCTATAATTTTCTGCGATGGTGGACATGTTCTACCTCTGCCCAACCTGTGTGGAAGTGACTGGTTGCGTGCGGCCGTAGAGCACTTGCAGGTAGCTGGTAAGACTACAGAACTGAGTTTTTCCATCTTTTTCATTTTAATTGATGTAAATGTAAGCATAGCTGACCTGTGCAGCTGGTGCAGATTGGGACCTCTCCTTTATGCAGTCACACTGTCTGTTGGCATCCAGGGACTCTGTGCCCTGCTGCAGAAGCCCCCCATACCACCCTGCCACTTGGTACTCAGGAGCGCTCACTCCTGCAGGGGCTGGACTGGCCCTCTCCCCTTATGCTGGAAGCTGAGAAGTGTGCCCAGATGGCAAGGGTGCATGGAGAGGGCCAGATAATCCCTTTCTAACCTCTCTGCAGGCAGGCCCAAGGGGTGGGACCCAGGCTGCAGGGTGCTCCAGCCTGGCAGGTGGCACCTGCCCAGGGCCTCCCTCTGTCCATGGTTGTGAGCAACCCAGGGCTGAGTGGGTGCTGAACACCGGAGGCCTGACCAGACTCCACCCCTCCACCAGCAGCATCTTGGGAGGTAGAGTTGTGATTCCAGAAATAAGGCCTCCTAAGGCGTGGCTTGCTCCTGTGTTTGCTGGAGGATTCAACAAGAAAGATCTAGGTTACCATTTCCTGCTTCCAGGAACCAAGAACACTTTTTTTTTTTTTTTAAGAGACAGGGTCTCATTCTGTCACCCAGGCTGGAGCTGGAGTGCAGTGGTGAAATCATGGCTCACTGCAGCCTCAAATTCCGGGGCTCAAGTGATCCTCCTGCCTCAGCTTCCCGAATAGCTGGAACTACAGGCGTGTGCCACCACGCTCGGCTAATTTTTTGTATTTTTTGTACAGGTGGAGTTTCAGCATGTTGCCCAGGCTGGTCTCGAACTCCCGGTTTAAGCCATCTGCCCACCTTGGCCTCCCAAAGTGCTGGGATTACAGGTGTGAGCCACCGCACCCGGCCACACGAGCACTTCTTACGTTATTCTTACTTAGATAATATTACCATGTGCCATATGTGAATGCATAATTAATGCCTGTTTTAAGAAGCAGTTGATGGGTGGTGGCTCATGCCTATAATCCCGACTGGGGCAGGGTATCACCTGAGGTCAGAAGTTCGAGATCAGCCTGACCAACATGGTGAAACCCAATCTCTACTAAATACAAAAAATTAGCCGGGTATGGTGGTGCACGCCTGTAATCCCAGCTACTTGGGAGGATGAGGCAGGAGAATTGCTTGAACCCAGAAGGCAGAAGTTGCAGTGAGCCGAGATTGTGCCATTGCACTCCAGCCTGGGCAAGAAGAGTGAAACCCTGTCTCAAAAAAAAAAAAGAAGCAGATGATGATTTCACTGTGTCCTGGAGGTGGCCAGTGATATCCTGGAATTGCAAATGACCCGGGCAGATGTTCCAGTGCGGAGAATACAGGGCCGCTTTGGTCTGCAGCCTCAATTTTCATAATGACCCTTATCATGGCAGTGAGCATTTATTGAGTGCTTCCCGTGTGCCCCGCTCTGTGCTAGCCACCATCCATGCCCTCCCTCACTAATCCTCACAGCACCTTCTGATGTGGGCTTGTGAGTGCCCCTTATTGCAGGTGACGAGGCTGAGCCTTCAGAAAGTGAAGTCACTGCCCAAGGTCACACAGTGGTGACCTCCACCTTACTACAGTCACACATCAGCAACTGAAGGTGCAGACCAGCTGCCCCATCTCTTTGCAGAGTTGAACAGGAGAAAATCCTTGTAAGTGGGAGAGATACAGACTAGATTTTTCAGAAGGATCTCCCCCTGGCAGGATGGAAGCACCAAGAGAATGCCAGAACTTATGCATTTTTCTCCTCTGAAACCATACAAAGGGAGGGAATGGGAGAAGGCAGGGAGCGAGCGCGTGCTGGAAACCCACCTTTGGCCGGGCATGTTGTGCTATTGCATTTATTTCCCCAACAACTTGAAGAGTAGACAGGCAGGGAGGTGACAGGAGGTAACTACAATCTTGGAATTTGTGTTTCATTCCCTTGCTTTTTTATTTTATGTGTTTATCACATAAGTATGGGTCTCTAAAAATATGTATATTTGCTTTTGCTTGTTTTCTTAACATTATAAAATGGCGTCATACTTACCGCAGTCTTCCATGACTTGCTTTCTTTACTTGGTATTTCTTTTCTAAGATTCATCAGTGCTGCTTTGTGCAGCTCTAGTTTATTTGCTTTTCGCTACTGTGTGATAATCCGTTGGCCACAATGTATCCATTCTCTAGTTATGACAACGGGGCTGCTGTGAACAGTCCCATTCCTGTGTCTAAGAGCTTCTCTTGAACATGTATCCTGGTGTGGAATTGCTGGGTTGTAAAGTATGGAAATTCAACCTTACTGGATACCAAATTGTTCTCCCAAGGAGGTTGTACTAGTTTCTCTCCCTCCTGTTGCAACATGTATGAGTTTGGGACTTCTTTTAGATCTAAAAATGGGGACTAAGGCAATTCTTCCTTTCTGCTCCTAAAACAAAGGCTTGTTCCACTCTGGTTTTCATCAACAAATGACTTTAATTCTTCCTTTGGGTCTGAATGAGCCAAGACTCCCACACCGGACTCCTCCAGATCCATTGTGTGGTTCTTGAGGCTAGAGGCCCCACAGTGATGGTCTGTCTTGTTGCCCTGACCACACATTCTGCAAGATTCCTCCTTTCTGGTGCTGGCTGACCTCCTGTAGGTTGGCCAGGAATGCAGGGCAGACACCCTAATTGTAAGGGAGCGAAGCGTCTGTCCTCTTCATAGTCAGGTGCTGCCATCTCTCCAGAGCCTCAGCTGGTGTGCCTCCTGTGACTGGCTGCCTTAGTCACCCGAGGAGAGATGACCAGGAAAATCCAGAGAGAAGGCATTTGCTGGACTGAGGGGAATAAACGGCCCGTGGAAAGGTGGATTGCTCCTTGGACCTCTTCACCTGGGGGCTGTCAAGTTGGGACAGAGCCAAGACAAGAGCCCTTTTTCAAACGTGTTCTTTCATCTTTTAATGGAGTTGGTTTATTTGGCAGGCTAGCAAATCCTGCAGGGCCTGTGCGGCCACTCTGGAGGGTCAGAGAGACACTGTGTGGCCGGCACCTGCAAAGGAGCAGGGGTGAGAAATGAGGAGAAATGTATGTCTGTGCAGAACCCCCAGTGGAGAGCGTGTGGGCTCAGAGTTAGGGTAAATGAAGGCACAGGCACACTGCAGACCCCTGATGGGAGAGGCAGTGGGCGATGTTTCCATGGTGAAATGGAATACTGGGAGCCGGGTGCTCTGGCGCCTCGTGGCAGCGCCTCCTTACTCTAGGCTGGCCTCGCTGGCATTCGTCTTTGAGCTGATGAGGGACCAGACCAGTCCCAGGTTAGCACCTGAATCCACTTTCCTGCATTTCGGATAACACATATTGTGTCTTTCCTCTGGTTATAAAAGTGAGACCTGATCAAGGCACATTCGAGGGAAAACAGCACTGCATCAAGGCAGCCATGGAGCCCACAGGGTTAAGGGAGCAGCTCCAGAATTAGACTCCTTAGACCAACCCGGCTCCATCACAGGAAGGGCTCCAGCAGGGCTTTCTACTTCAGGCCTGGGCCTCCTGCTCTGCAAGGAACACCCACTTTCCTCCGCAGGGCCGCAACGCCATGCGATTGGGAGGCAGGCTGGAGGGGCTTGGCCGCCCTGCCCTCTTTACTGGGCTCTTCAGTGACTGGCTCCACGTCAGCACACCCAGCCAGGTGCAACTGCACACCCAGCCGCTCCATCCCTCTGCTCAGAGGCAAAGCCTCCCCCTCTGAACCCTGGAAGTCAGAGCGATGGCTGCATAGGGTCCTTTCTCCCTAGGAAGGCATGGACTTGGTGGATGAAACTTTTGACAAGACTTTTCTATAATGGTCTTGCGGAGACAGTGATATAATGAGGCCAAATTTTTAAAAATGCAAACATCCCTCTTGTGCCTAAAACTGTCCTCAGCCTTCCCTCTCTCCAGGTAGAGGCCAGCATCCTTACCATGGTCTCAGGCCATGTCCTCCCAAGACACTGACACCTCTCCTCCTATGCAGGGGCCTGCATCTGCCTTGCTTCCCAGGCCTGAATCCCCCTCACTCTTGTTACCGGAAGGGGGTCCTTATCCAGACTCCAAGAGAGGGTTCTTGGATCTCACGCAAGAAGGAATTTAGAGGGAGTCTATAGAGTAACATGAAAGCAAGTTTATTAGGAAAGTAGAGGAATAAAAGAATGGATACTCCATAGACAGAGCAGCCCTGAGGGCTGCTAGTTGCCCATTTTTATGGCTGTTTCTTGATGATATGCTAAACAAGGGGTGGATTATTCATGCCTCCCCTTTTTAGACTATACTGGGTAACTTCCTGACGTTGCCATGGCGTCTGTAAACTGTCATGGCGCTGTTGAGACTGTAGCAGTGAGGACAACCAGAGGTCACTGTTGTCGCCATCTTGATTTTGGTGGGTTTTAGCCGGCTTCTTTACTGCAATCTGTTTTATCAGCGAGGTCTTTAGGACCTGTATCTTGTGCCAAGCTCCTATCTCACTCTGTAACTTAGAATACCTCCATCGTCTGGGAATGCAGCCCAGTAGGTCTGAGTCCCATTTTACCCAGCCCCTGTTCAAGATGGAATTGCTCTGGTTCAAATGCCTCTGGTACTCTCACCCTCCTTCCACCCACCACTCCTCCCAGCTCTGCTTAGACAGCCTTGGGCTGGAAAAGTCACTGAACCTCCTGAGACCCAGTCGTGGTGTCCATCAATGCACTCGGTGGCCTCATAGACAGGAGGTCTCCAGTGGACATTTGCTGCCATTTGTTGTGGTTACTTCCAGGGTCAGGGTCAGGGTCAGCCTCTGCCCAGCCCTTCTGTTCCCATTGTATCCCACTTTTAGAAATTTGTGATGTCTTCAAAAGAACATTTCCCAGTGGCCTCCCTGTTTGCACATCTGCAGGTGCTGGTGAGTGTAAACAACCTGTTCCTGCCTGACACGGAGCCAGACCCTTCTCAGGACTCACCTGGGGTGAGCAACTGCAGGCACATATCACCAAGAAATCCACTGTGTTTTCACAGTGGGTTCTTTATCTTGTTAAGAAGGCTTTTCTTCCCCTCCTCAATCTTCCTCCCCTCCTTCCTGCTGTGTTTTGCCCTGAGCTGTAAGAGTGACAACCCTGGGTCTGGAGTTCACACCCTGTACTCAAGCCCCTTCCCTGTGGCTCACTCACTGGGGGCTGACCTCCACCCTTTAGTCTCTCCAGGGTCAGTTTCCTTTGCTAGAAAATGGGAAAGGAATCCCTACCTCACAAGCTTGTGGGGATCAAATGAAACAAACTCTGGGAAAAGTGCTTTGTGGGTTATGAACTCTCACACAAATACCACGTGCTGTTTTTACTGCTTGTTAAAGGCTTCACTTCGCTTTCCTTATGCAAAGCTATATTTTACCAGCTTTTTCTTCTGTAAGAAAATGAATGCTAAGTAAGCCTGGTTCCCTGAAAAAAGGGAAGTGAAGCGAGAGGTCAGCTCTTCCCATTCCAGCAGTAACAGGATCACCAGCTTTCTATAGGTTCCCGGGGGACTCTTTGCACATGGTAATAACATGGAAAGGTATTTTCAGACAGAAATATTTTGTAGGAGACTATTTAATCATTCAACAAAGAATTATTATGAATTTATTATACTTTTCATCAAATGCAGCACTGGTGTGTTTAAGAGTACCTAGGATCTGTTTTAATTGGGTGTGGTAAGACACACAGACATGAAAATGACTGTCATGAGGGGAGAAGTGTATTCCATTAACAGGTCCCTAGAAACAGATGGCAAAGCACTCCATGCAGGGCCCTGCAGGGGAGCACTGGGTGGGTCAGGGGCCAGAGGGAGAGGGGACTGTGGGCGAGGCTTTTATTGTGGCTTCCAAAGGGAAGAACAGGTGAGGCGCAGTGAGCAGGTTTAGGTTTGATTAGTTTGAAGAATTTCAGGGCTCTGAGATGCAGGGCTGTCCTTAATTGTCTGGTGCCTGGCCCTGAGGTGATCAGGACAGGGGGACAGTGGCCTGGAGTAGGAGAGTCTGATAAAGGTGGTTGAAGTCCCATCCACCATGGGGTGGGACTGTCTTTCCAGGATCAGCAAGGCCTGAGATGTTAAAGCATCAAAGTACAGAAAATTTAAAAATATAGTTAATACATGGAGACACAAAACTAAAAATATCTTAAAGTCTGCAAAGCAGAGTTCTTTAAAAATAATAATAATAAACACCAAGAGAGCAGCCAGGCATGGTGGTGTGCTGTGCACCTGGAGCCCCAGTACTTGGGAGGCTGAGGCAGGGGATTGCTTGAGCTCAGGAGTTTGAATCCACCCGGGCAACATAACAAGACCTTGTCTCTAAAACAAATATGTAAATACATAAATAAAACCGGGAGAAAAAGAATTCTCATTGCAGATGCAAAGCTACTTCTCAACAAACTCTGTTTCCATGGTGGTCAAGGAAACATATGCATCAGCTATAGCTAGAGTAATGGAATTGAGTTTCTTTGGTAAGTGGCCATTATGGAAACATTGCCGACAATTCATTTCAACAGACATTGATCAAACACCCACCTTCTGCTAGGCCTGTGCCAGGAACCTTAGGGAATGCACAGGTGAATAAAGTATGATACTTGCTCTCCAAGACGGCCCTGGCAGACATGGGCACATGCACGCTGCATTCCCTCCCTGAGTCCACGTAGACATCATTGTTCACTCGGGACTCTTTTGCGCCCCATCCATCCACACTCACCTTAGAAGTCGCTGCAGCACAGAGCAGCAGGCAGCCTCTGCCACCAACCAGAGTCATGTGGCACCCCTGCTCTCAGGACCCCCCATCTGTAGGGCGGGGGGTGGTGCTGGAGGAGGACTGTGATCAGCTCACATGTGACAGGAGCAAGAAGTGCTTCAAGGGTATGGAAGGCGTATGTTGCCTTTGAACTTGCAGTAGCTTCTTCTCCAATCTGCCTGCCCACCCCAAGCTCTCCATGACCCACCTCCTCTTCCGGAAGCTGCACCTGCATTCAGGGAATTACAGTGGATGCCGTGGATGATGGGATTTAAAGGGCCTTAAAGGACTGGGGCAGGGTGAGGACATCAAGGAGAGGCTGCCTGTTCAAAGGCATAAGGCAGGAACGTGTGCGCATGCTTCAGGAACTGTGGGCAGGTGGGTGTGCACGTGGCTCAGAATGTGGCAGAGGAACCAGTAGAAACCTTCCTGGGAGGCTGAGAATACTGGGCTGGGATGTGCAGGCTGCATTCTCAAACAGTGGGGGCTGTCGGACCACGACACCATCAGAGCAGCTTCCAGAAGAGGAGGTGGGTCATGGAGAACTTGGGGTGGGCAGGGAGATTAGAGAAGAAGCTACTGCAAGTTCAAAGGCAACAAGGGTCTCCACCCTACCAGGATATGACATGCAAAGAAGGAGACTGGATGTAGAAATCTAGAAGGACTTGGGGACCAATTGGATGTGGAAAGAGAATTAAAGTCAAAGATGACAGCCCTGTTTTGAGCCTGAATAATTTGGAAGGCTTACCGGGCTGTTCACCACTATGTGAAGCCCAGAAAGAGAGCCAATTATTTGCAAGCAGTCTGAGGAACTGTGGAACAGCCAGGAGAGTCTGACCATGGGTTGGCAGGATGGATCTGTAGCTCTGGAAAGAAGCCAGAGTCAGAAACGGTTTATCCAGGAGATGCCTACATTACCATCAGAGTCAAAGCATGGGAGTGATACAATTGGACCAGGGAGAGCTCGCAGAGTGACCTGAGGCCTCCTGCACGTAACGTGTGTCAAGGGCAGGCTCCTATAATGCCTCAAGAATATGGGGGCTGACTTAGGAATAAGCAAACTAGTGGAGCTGAGCGGAAATCCGGAAATAGACTGGGCTCCAGTGAAAAGGGAACTTTAACACATGATAAGGATGACACTGCAATTCAGTGAAGCAGTGAAGGACTTGCTCATAAATTCTGCTGAGACAATTACGAACCGTCTGCATTTTGGAACTTCCTATAGATGGTGGTTGCAACCACATTGTGGATACACTAAATGCCACTAAATTGGTACACTTTAAAATGGTTCATTTTATGTGTGGTGAATTTTCTCAATTGAAAAAAAGTCTGGTAAAAGATGGCTGTCTCTTACCCGACACCAAGACAAAATCCAAATGGGTCGAAGATTAGAGTGTAAAACAATGAAACTATATCTAGAGATGGATGGCAGTGATGGCTGCACAAGAATGTGAATGTATTTAATACCACTAAACTGTACATGTAAACTGGTTAATGTTTTAGGTCATGTATATTATACTGCAAAAGAAATGTAAGTCACAGAAAATATGGCTGAATTCTTTTGTAACTGGGGAGTGGGGAAGGCCTTCATCACCAAGAATCAAAATTCAGAAGCCATAAAATGAAAAGACTGATAGTTTGACTATTCAAAAATAAGAATCTCAAAAAAAACCAAAAATAAGAATTCTTCTGCTTAGCTAAATACAACGTAAACAAAGCCAAAAGACAAATGACCAACTAATGTACAAAGAGCTCCTAAATGTCAAGAAGAGATGCAAAACCCCCACAGAAAAAAATAAGCAAGGACGTGAATACTCAGTTTACCAAAAAAGAAGTAATGGCTCTTAAAATCTGAGATGTTCAACCCCACTTTGTCTCCTATCATATGAGCAACAACCTAAATGTCAAACACACAGTCTGCTGGTCACGCCAAGAGAAAGAGACCCTCTCCGGCATCTCACTCATAGAGTGAAATGTGACACTCCCACATGGAGGGGAATTTGGTAATACCTACAAAAATTGCATATGCATTTACATTTCAGCTAAGCAATCCTGCATCTAGGCACATACCCTGAAGATACACCAACATGCAGATGACATAAAATAGTCCAAGTTTATCCACTGCAGCCAAGTGTTTAATAAATAAGAGCTTGGATACAATCCAAATGTTTCCAATGAGAGAGTGCTTGAAGAAACTACGGTTCACCACCACAGAGGCGTACTACGCAGCAATAAGGCAGAATGGAGGCAGGTCTGGGGTCTGTGGCACAGAGTGACCTCCAGAATATGTTAAACGTGGGTGAAAAAAAAACCTGGTAGAAATCCAGAAATAGACAAGACTGTTTCTAGAGTAGGATGTGTGGCGTACTATCTTTTAACTAAGAAAGGAGGAAAAATAAGAATAGATGGGTAGATGGATAAATAGATTAGACAGAGAATAGATAGATGATAGACTAGATGGGTACATGGATGGATGGATGGATGGATGGATGGATGGATGGGTGGATGGGTGGATGGATGGACGGATGGGTGGGTGGATGGGTGGCTGGGTGGATGGGTGGATGGGTGGATGGGTGGATGGGTGGATGGATGGATGGATGGATGGGTGGGTGGATGGATGGGTGGGTGGGTGGATGGGTGGATGGATGGATGGGTGGATGGGTGGATGGATGGATGGATGGATGGGTGG